>NW_013667351.1:91577-92801 GCF_000517525.1 Limulus polyphemus | reverse complement strand
CACTTTACATTCTTGAAAATCACTTTGCATTCTTGAAAATCACTTTGCATTCTTGAAAATCACTTTGCATTCTTGAAAATCACTTTGCATTCTTGAAAATCACTTTACACTCTTGAAAATCACTTTGCACTCTTGAAAATCACTTTACACTCTTGAAAATCACTTTGCATTCTTGAAAATCACTTTACACTCTTGAAAATCACTTTGCATTCTTGAAAATCACTTTACACTCTTGAAAATCACTTTGCATTCTTGAAAATCACTTTGCACTCTTGAAAATCACTTTACACTCTTGAAAATCACTTTGCAACTCTTGAAAATCATTTACACTCTTGAAAATCACTCTGCACTCTTACACTTGGAGCATTCAGCACTTTGACTTCATATATTCATGGAAAAATCTTTAGTGAAAATACTTCATTGGAAATTCTGGGTTTTTGTCTACAAATGACTTAATGTGTTCTGAAAGCTTGCAAAATTTCTTGAGGATACACAAAACTTATTAGAAGTTATAGTATGGAAACTTTAAAGCTCAATTTGGTGTAAATTTTTAGGTTAAATTAATCAAGCCTGTAGTGAGAGAGTTAAAATTTTAATTCTAAATAAACACACTGACACCTTAGTTATATTAAAATCAATTTTTTTATTAAAAGAATATTTTAATATATGGGAATTAATTTACAGGCATCCTTAATCTGAAGACTTTAGTTGTATTTTCACTTGCGTATAGTTACTTCCATAACTAAAATCCCAGAAAAACAGACCATGTAAAATCATTGTGATATATGATGAAGATGAAACCATTGCTCCCAATGTAGCATCTACTTTAGTTCAACGAGGATATGACAATGTATTCTTGCTTTCAGGAGGTAAATTTATCTTGTTTCTAAACCTCACTATTAGCTGAGTCCTGAGTGGATTTCAAATACTAGCTGCCATTGTTGCTTTGGTTGAGATATTGTTTTATGTAAAGGGATAATAGCATGTTTCATAAAATTTAACACCTACTCTACTGAAGTTATAAGATATGCTTTTCCTTGCTTTTTTTATTTACTGTCTTCAAAGTTTTGGAAAATGTTAGCCCCACCCTTTTGTTTTTCTACTTTTGAAACTATATGGGACATCCAACAGTAAAATGTTGTTTTGATATAAGGATAAAAAAAAAATCCAGAATATAACTAACAAAAGAACATTTGATATCATACCCGAGTTATGCCATCTTCG
>NW_013667351.1:83190-90590 GCF_000517525.1 Limulus polyphemus | reverse complement strand
CATTTGTATATCATACCCGAGTTATGCATCTTCGGTTGATGTTCTAAGTTTTGTTCATGTTGTAATTTTAAGTTATGGGTTATTCTTTTGTCCAAAAACTTCTCAGTTCAGTTTATTAAGAATTGCTGCAATGTGTTGGAAAAAAAATAAATATATATATATAATATTAAAAAAAAATGTAAGGAGTAAATGACTTTCAAAAATTTCTGATAATGTGATAAAAAATAAAATAGATAAATTTCTCTGTAAATTAAAGACCAATTTCACTAGTACAACACTCAGTACAGATTGACAGGTCATATGAGCAATGTATCCATGCTAGAAATAGAAGTATTTGTTGGAAGCAAATAATACATGAAATGTGGTAATACACGTATTCACTCAAAACAGTTTTATGGTCTATACAAGTGGAAAAAGATAAAAAAATTAAAGTATTCCTTAGAGCTGTTGCATTTTGAAATATATGTTTTAAGTTAAAAACTGTGAATAGTGCATGTGTCATGATAAGTCTTAAGTTTAAAAAATACAATAAATTGTAACTTTACAAGTTAAGTTTTACATTTTTAAATCTGAACTTAATGTGTTCAGAATTCTATGATGATTAAAGGGATTTTACTAGGAAGTTTGGTTTGTTTATAATTTGAATAAAATTAGACGTGTTGGAGCTGTTGAAAGATTCCTTGCATCTTCACTTCATTATATGCGTACCTTGAACATTCAAACGAAAAATATTTTGTGGATAGACTTTATTACCATTATTTTTCTTAATCCATTGAAGTGATCTGAAATTTTTCATCCTTTGTTTGTTTTTATTTGATTTGTTGTTCACTTTACTCTTTCATTTATAGCAGGTATAACATTTCATATTTAGACTTAACTAACATACTCGTAAATGGTTGTGTGCAAAAATCCTATTATAAACAACAGGACTTTGACAAAACAATATTGAAACAATTCTTAGACAATCATCTTTTCATAACTCAAATATAAGGGATTTCCTTTAATATAAGTTAATGACATCTCCAACAGTTCCATATATGTTTTTATTTCAACCAGTCAATTGGCTTGTTATTTATTGCCATATTTGGATTGGAAGACATTCCAAAGCCAGTTTCTGGTGACATTATCAACTACTCTATTAATTATTTTAAGCCATCCACAAGTAACTTCAGCACAGAATTAATAAACATCATTTTTGTTGTTCCTCCTCTTATTTTTAAAAACAAACATAGTTTCATCGTAATTTATGCTTCAAAGTGAGATGTACATCCTTGGGAAAATTGATCACTAGTCCAGCTCAAAACTCCAACCACTGTTTAAGCCAGTTATGTGCATAATTTTTATTTATATATCCTTCTTTAAACTCTTTATAAGTTCAATTATAACAGTTTCTGTTGTTCTGTATGAGATACCTTTTTCACTCAAAGTAATTCATGTACAAATAATACAATAGTCATATCACGAAGATTGGAAACATAACATAAAATGTGCTATGCTTAGAGAAGAATTTTTTGGAATAATTCACTCAAAGTAATGTTTGTTCTAATTATTCCTGTGCTTCCTATATTTGTTATTTCAGTCACCTTTGATAATGCCATTTTGCTTATTTAAAGATTTCAATATTTCTCCTGAGTGTCTGAATTACACTATATCTGCTCTCAGTGGCTTTAATATATGACTTAATGATGTTCCTCTGATGTTTCTTGTTAGACACATGTAATACATGAAAAGTATCTGAATCGCATTGTGTCAGTTCCAACGGCAGCTTCGATATGTGACACAATCGTATTCATTTCTTGTTTTTTGTCACATACAAATATATATTATATGGTCAGTGTTTGAATTGTACTGTGTCAATTCCAACAGCAACTTCAAATATGACATAGTCATGGTTTTTGTTATATACGTATATATTCCATGATGAATGTTTCACTAGTGCTGTGTCACCTCCAACAGGGACATCAGTACATGATATAATCATGTTTCTTTGTCTTTTCCTGTTATATATATTTTTTATGGTCAATATTTGAATTGCCTTATATCATCTCCAACATTGGCTTCAATATGTAACATAATTATTTCTTTATTGTTTTTGTTAGTAATTATACATATATTTCATGGTTAATGTTTGAATAGCAGTGTGTCATTTCCAACAGTGGTCTTAATACATGACAATCATGGTTCTTTGTCAATTCTTGTCATACACATATATTTCTTAGGTTTTATTTGAATTGCACTGTGCCAGTTCCAACAGAGACTTCAATACCTGACATAATCGTGTACCTTTGATATTTCTTATTCTTTACGTTTAATCCAATTATTAATATTGTATACTCATTTCAGTCATAATTTAATATAAGGAATTAACTATTATTGTAGCATTTAATCACATATGTATGAATATAATTACAGTTAATGATATGAACATTTGGATTTTGAAGGGGTGATCAGTTTATACTAGGCTATGTGCTAAAACTACACAGCTCGTATAATAGTAAATTGCCTTGCTAGATGACATAATTTAGCAGTTTAGTCACTTTTGTAAACAATTTAGTGTTTTTTATTTAAGGATTAAAGTTGGCAGCTTTGAAATTTCCTCAAGGACTGATTGTTGGCACACTACCAAAGTCGTGCATTCCTCAAAGAAACTCGCCAGCTAAGAAAAGGATGACTCTTAGTGCCCGATCTTCTATAAGTAACAATGAACCATCTACTCCAAAGCTCAATTCTCTACTTCAGTTAGGACACAGTACAAAAAACCATCTTACCTCAGCAGATATCCTTTTGTTTGATCAAGCTATAAAAGAAAGAAGGTTCCAGTAGCTTTGTATAAGCCATGAAAAGAAGCTGTTTTTCTTACTAAATCATTTTTTTTTCATCCTTACAATACATTTCATTGTGGTGGGATCACAGTAGCATTGTGAGACAATGCTAACAGTTCCCACCACTAACATTTGATTTTATTACTCATCAGTATCTTTACCAGCCTACCTCAAATTGAAATTCTTTTAGGCAGGATCAGAGTAAATTAATCTATAAGATCTTGGGCATGGTCAAATACGTCAATCGAACGAGTTTGACCTTCTCAGTTAAAAATTGTAATTATATATCAAATCGGTCAAGAGATGATGGATCCATGAGCTAAAAGTTTATACTTGAAAAAAATAAACAAACTCAGAGCTGTTTTATGAGCTACTAAGTCATGGCTACAAAAGGATAATTTAGGTTTATTTGTTTTTTTGTTTTTTTTTGTGGTTACGAGGTCGGTCAATTTGACCAACCTCGTATAGAATTATGATAGATAAAATAACAAATAAAATATAAAGTTTATTGAAAGAAATGTTTTAAGTTTACTTAAGAGGTTTTAGAGATTATGTAAATACAAAATGTCATGAAGATAAACAAAACATACTAGATGTTTTAGTATGGAAACTATAAAGGTCAATTTGGGGTCACAAACTTGGCTGAATTGGCTGAGCCCATTGCGAAAGGGTTAATATGGCTTTTATATCTTCATGAAATTTAGCAGACATTTAGTAAACATTACAAGTATTTTGCACATAAAAAATCAGATTTTTTAATTGGGGATTTTTACTAAATATTTTTCCATAAATAATATAAAGTCAGAGTGTTGACTGCTCAAAGTGCAAAGTAATTTCATGTTAAGATTGAAAATACTTGACTTCATCTGAAAATTTTCAAATTTCATTTATGTAACCTCAAAAATATACTAAATAAATATCAAACATTTTTTATCAGTACAACTATATATTTTATATTATTTTATGTTTGCTACTCTAACTTTATATGGACTCGGCAGATTTGCCCCTTCTGGTAACCACAATATAAATTACTGATTTATTGCCCTTTCAACTGTGTATATCTAATAAATCTGCCATACAAGTTATAAATCACTCACCAAAAATGTAGCTCATGTTAATGTATTGAATGGCAGAATGCATGAGCTATTTGCGGGTATACTCCTTGAAGAATTTTAGTATTATTTTTCTTCGTTATTTTACCTAATCTAACCTAATAAGTTTCTAATTTTTTACATTTTAGTTAGTTTTATAGTAATAAATAAATAATACACAAGAAATATAGTGCTCAACTTCAAAAATTTCACAAATTGTCCTGTCTGCTCTTTCCCCCATTCCAAAAAATGTAAAACTCTCATAATTTCAAAGTAAAGACATTTTTCTGTCATTTTTTTTAGTGTAAGGTTAAAATATGTAATTAAGTATCCAAGTATGTTGGATGATAAAGAACCCACTTTGAGATTAATAAAGTTTGGTAATGAAGAAAATTTTATTACAAGTTTAACACGGTAACAAACGTACAATATTTCAGTAAGTTTTTATCATCATGACTTTATATATCCAAGTATGTGTTTTCTTCTCATATTGATTTCAGAATATTCTTTACTTATTAACTACCTGTCCCCCCAGTAGCACAGTGGTATGTCTGCGGACTTACAACGCTAGAATCCAGGTTTCGATACCCATGGTGGGCAGAGCACAGATAGCCCATTGTGTAGCTTTGTGCTTAATTACAAATAAACAAACAAACAATATTAACTACCATATGGTTAGTGTTTATATGCATTTTGTGTTTTACATCAGGGGATTGCAAAATACTTTCTTTAACAAGACTACATATTGATCTTCTTCAGGTATACTTGGACAGATTCCTAATCAGTGCGACAGCAAGTACATGTATGTATATTTTGTTTGTATGTTAGCAAGTACAAAACAACAGAATTTACCTGAGCCTTGATTTGTTTTTATTTTGTTCACTCATATAGCCAGAATAGCATTGAGCTCCAATTTTTTTTCCCTACTTTTAAAAACAATTGCCTATTTAAAACATTTCAACAATTAATTTAGATGTTTATTTTAGATTAAAAACTTTCTCTCAATCCAGTGTGTACATTTCAGGAATGTAATTAACAAATTATGGAATATTATACAAATTAGCATGAACTTTTAAACCACAGGTTAACTAGTTATCACATACAGTTGGTTTTTATATTCAATAGTTTTATACTGAAATTAGTGTAATTTTAACCTAATTTTCCTGAAAGGAGGCTGAAGGCTGCCTGGTGTGGTCACATGTTTTAACCACTCACACCACTGTACAGCTGTATGTTATATATTGTGTATATAATACAATATTTCCCCGAAAACAAGACCGAAGGCTGCCTGGGGGTCCGCTTGTCTTAATTTTTTGTACAACTATACAGTAGTGTGTTGTCTGCCAGTCAGTCAGTAGACACTAAAATGATGTCACATGAGGGATGCTTAACATTGCAGCTTGTACTGTCTTGACATCAGTAAAATGTGTGCATGCCATAAATCACAAGAAGGATTATGCACTCTGTAGGCTACAACACAGCATGACAAATGAACTTGAAATAAAAAGATTTGTTAATCTTAATTTTGATTTTATTTACTCTTGAAACAGAACACTTTCAGAGACCTTGTGGAAGTACATCTAGTTTTTATATATTTTGTTTTTTATTAGTTAGCTTGATAATTATTATATATATATATATATATATATATATGTTAAAGACAAAATGTTGTTTCATTAATCACATATCTAAATTAATTTGTGTTACTATATGTTGAAGTAAAAATAACTCAAAACCCCATAGATATCTTGATAATCGTTTACATATATTTTTAATGAGTAATGTTTAGTTTCCTTTGTATAACATACAGAACTATAGTATTATTTGGGGTTAATGTCATCGAAACATTCAGTACAGTACTTCTCAAGGTTGTCATATTTACAGGCAGCTTGTTTCTTAAAAAAAACAAAAACAAAAAACATCCTACATAACTTTCCAATTAAACCATGTTTGTGATCATATCAAGCACACAAAAGTAAATAATGTGTTATGCTCAGAAGTAAACTACTCAAACAATAATTAGTCTGTTACTTTGTTAATTATGAGTATATAAAATACTAAAAAATATTAATTTAAATTAGTAATATCTTCCTTGTGTTTAAGAACTTAGTTAAGTCTGCTTTTTAGAATTTTTCTATAGCTCATTTTTTGTAACCACGATTATTATAAGTTTAGAGTTTAGTTTAGCAGTGGGATTAGTTTGAAGTGTGCGGTTACCTCTTCTCCATTTCTTGGTAGATTGTGTCAATAACAGTAAGTGATAGTGTTCGCTGTGTGCGCATATACAAGATATTTAAATATAGACTCACAATGAGTTTATAGAATTTTAGAATACTGGAAAATAAATATTATAAGGTTAGCACAGATAAATCAATTTGAATTTGAAACATTAAGAAAAAGCTTGAAGAACTGTGCATAAAATGTCATTCAACTTTCTAACTTAGCATGATTACTGGATTGTATGTTTTTTGTTTTTTTTATAAATTTAAATCTTATTGTTGTTATTCCATAGCATGCTAAAAGTCTTGTAACTTGTGAGTACCAGTATAAAAAACAAAATCGAAAAAAGGGGGAGCTAAGAAATGCAGGAAAATTTTTTTAAAATAAAAATGAATTCACCATATAGAAAATTACTTTGGTTTATCTATGTCTCTAATAAAATAATTCAATTATAAGGTTAACAGTAATAGTAATAATGCCTTCAGAAATTGGTTGGTTTCTAGACTTGCTGATAAGGTATGATTATATATGCATCAATTTTAGATTACCTTATTTGGGTGGTTTAAAAAAAATGCAGTATTTTGGAGGGACCTCAAATACATTTGGTTTTAAAACTTTTATTCTAGTAGTGATAAAAGTTTGTGAAAAATAGTTGAATTGTACATACACATGTACCTCTTTAATAGATTGTTTGTTTTAACTTAGTGTTATTTGGCTTGTACTTTGAACTTATTGTATCGACTATTTAATTATAGTTTTGTTAGTCAGAAGTTTCCTTTGATATTTGATATCATTGTATCATATTTTTATATAGGTCCTTCGATGTATTCTCAAAGTCAAACCATTACACCCTCTACAGTGAAGAGTGTGGACATACGATCGGGTGTTGTAAATGCTCATAGACTTCCTGGAAGACCTAAACCATGGAAATGATATACTTATATAATTAGAGTCATGTAAGCTAAATGAGAGCAAGAACATAGATATTCAGCTCAAAAAAAAAAAATGTTGTTCTTTGAACATTTTAAATAGTATATTGAAGATGAATAATTTTAGTAATCAAAAACAAATTCACATATTTTTAAGCCAGGGTTTTGTATTCCTCATTATTTAGGGTGAAATATTAATTTAAATATTCAGGTATTCTGCTTATTTGACAAACCAATATTTGCAAAAATACAAATTTAAAAAAAATGTGTAGAGTAGTAAGCTGTATGGGCTTTCTAACAGATATATATATATATATATATATTCTGTGATATATATA
>NW_013667351.1:73038-83004 GCF_000517525.1 Limulus polyphemus | reverse complement strand
AATAGTGTAGAGTAGTAGGCTGTATGGTCTTCTAACAGATATATATATATATATATATATATATAGTATTCTGTGATATATATATGAAGCCTGAATGAATAAGTTTTATTTCCTTTGCATCATATAGATTTATTCAAAGGAAGATGTTGTTGCACCAAAACAAAAACGACCTGCCATTCTTAGGTCATATTGTATGTTTTATTACTGTCACATAGCATATCATTTAAAGTTTGAAATACTAAATTAGATCTGTATGTCTTTTTTAAATTTTTCTACAAACCTGTTAAGACAATAAGATATTTTACTTCAATAATCAGATGCTTTTCATCATATTTTTTGGTCACTTGGTGGCTAAAATGAGGAACATTTGACAAATTGATCATTATTTAATATGTACAATAAGAACTACATACTTCAAACAGAAACAATTTAGGTATTATCATCAATTTCTAAAAGAATAAATGTGTTACTTGTTTGGAGGAGATCAGTGTAGTTTGGATCACTTAAGCAACAAATGAAATAAATGACAACTCACGAACAGCGTGAAATATGCTAATAAAAGTTTAATTTAGACACCAGGTACATCAGAATTTTGTAATGAAAATAGTTGAAGTAATTAACCATAGCTAAGTAATTACATTTATAATCACTTATCAGTGATGGTCCACATTATACAATGCATGGTAGTATGAATAAGCTTAATTTGCGATTTAAAGCCAGGATTAAGCCTACATTAATTCTTCTTTGGTGTATGATCAATATATGATTAAATACTTCATAATATCTCTAGGATTAATAAGGGTACTTTCTGTGAACCTGGACAGTCTAGCTAGACCTATTTGTAATTATTAGAGGTTGTAGTTGTCACGGTAATAGTACTTCCGATCTCTGAGTTCAGCAATTATTGTTTCAAGTATATTGTATCCAGTCTTCCTCAGGGTAGACAAACATTCTCAGCAGTGGCATCTGTAATATTTATGGTTCTTCAACTTTTGCAACATTTTTTCTTCCTTTCATTGATTTTGATTGATGAGTGACCTTGTTTCACTGCTGTTTTGCTCTTTGACTAAAATGCAGCCTGGAATGGTCTTTTATGTAGTGGTTTAGTTAGAATAGAAGCTCCAGTTTTATTGCTTTGCTTTGTATCATGCACCTGTTAATGTTTTGCCTGTGCACTTCTATCTTCTTCTGTAAAGCTCCTTTCAGATGGTGCTCAGTCTGGCATGGCCAGATGGTTAGGGTGTTCTACTCGCAATCTGAGGGTTATAGGGTCAAATCCCCATCCCACCAAACATGCTCGACCTTTCAACCATGGAAGTGTTGTAACATGATGGTTATTCCCACTATTTGTTGGTAAAAGAGTAGCCCAAGAGTTGGCGGTGGGTGGTGATGACTAGCTGCCTTCCCTCTAGTCTTTCATTGCTAAATTAGGGATGGTTAGCGCAGATAACCCTTGTGTATCTTTGTGCGAAATTCAAATCAAACCTCAGATGGTGCTTTTCAGGTGTCATACTTTTACTGAAAGGTAAGAACAGGCAGGAACAGAGGCTAAGTTCTTAAAATAATTTGAATAGATGACTACATTTCATTCAACTCAATTTATTTGTTTTTCTTACATTTGTATGTTCTTTCACTTGTGTCAGCATTTTCTTGTCATGGAAATTGGTAAACAACATTTTATGATTTCAAAGAAATACGATATTTGTATTGGAAAAAATATTTGGTTTAAAAATGCATCTCAGTTGTACATGCAGATGTACTGTATGAAGTTCAGCATGCAGTTGTTTATTACATAGAATATTTACCAATTTATGGCAAGGTTATAAAAAGTAGCCATTTAGGAACTTCGTATTTTGATAGTTTAATAAAGTTCTGTTTCTTCAAATAGTTACAAATTATTCAATCTGTAAAAATTGATAGGTAAATGATTTTTGCATAGGGATGTTTTGATTTTGTCAATAAATAGATCAAGCACATTTGAGCATGCCCTAAGTGAGTGTGAGGTAGTCTTACATGCAACTTAATTTAAAATCTTAACAAGGGCTAGTGATGAACAAACTCTCCTTACGATAGAATCCTTGTTCATTCATAAGCTGAGTCCAAAAATTAACTAGGTTATTTTATTTCACCTTATAGGTTGCTGCTTGTTTTGTAACTTTAAAGGAACTTTGTTATTTATATTTATAAGTAAACAGTAACACAGGTGGGGAATGTTGTGGCAGGCCTATCTGTCATATCTGCAAGCCAAGCATGAGCTCACTTTTATCAAATGCCAAGCAATTGACAGTCCATATGCCTAACTTCCTGAAATTCTTGACACTAGCACCACTACCATATGCAAGTCCAAGCAGGCTACTGATATAGACCATAGTAACAACCCTTCCTGGATTGGCATGCATCCTCTGATTAGTTTGCTGAAAGAAGTATATCTTAGGGGGTTGTAAAATACCAGGTCCAGAGGTTGCTTACAGTGATGTGTGTGGAGCCAATAATAACAAATGTCCATTTCCTTTGCTAAGACCATAACTCTAAGGTTGATGGTGTGGAACTTGTGTCCATCAAGAATCAACAACATTTTGTTTATGTCATTGGTTTTGCATCATTTATGAAGTCCTTAATTAAGCTAGTAACAAAATATGTCATTATTTATCAGAGACATTTTCCTAAGAGTGGATCAGAATGGCAGTTCATTGTTCATGGACTATATTTACTAATATTACAGAAATGTGGTAGTGGGTTTTGCACCTACAAAACAAATGAGGATTAATTAACAGCATAGGCATACTTGACCTGTTAACATGGTTTCCAAATGTGCTTTATCCATTCATTCATTTTTGAAGGAAGATAATGGCAAGCAGTATAAAGTTTTTATAGAACACACAAGAGTCATGTTCTTTCCTGGTTTCTTATTATATCTATCTGATGTTTTTCCTTCTTTGTGAGTACTTAATACACCTTCTGAGCATCAGTGATATCTATTATGATGTGATAACCTTTTGTCCAATTTTACATCTAATACTTGATCTGAGCAAGGTTCAACTTACACAGATCTCCCCTATTTTATAATAAGTATGGTGTTTCCAAGCTAAAATTTAATCAAATTTATGAATTAAAGCTTAAATTTAAAAGCTTCAGTGATCTTCTAATACTGTTTTCAGCAGATCAAATAATATTCATAAAAATGATGCAGGTATGTCACAAAAAATAACTTGTATTTTGTGCCTGATATTTTTATGACCTGTATGAATAGCAGACATACATATATATTTATTGAAATACACACAAACTTTTACGTTAAATCTTGTATATGGATAGCCAAACTCGGTATTTTCGAAGTTTTATTTAGATCACCTGCATTACAAAGTTTGTTTTGTGTTATTTGTACAGTAAGTAAAACAGCAATCATTAGAGTTTGTTTTTTCACATAAATTACGCATTATGCTCTGAACCACAAATTGCTCTATAAATACTTCATGCTCATTTCTTGATGTTTTTTACTTTCATTTCCTTCTTGTCTTTGGTACTCATTACTCATCTCCTGTTACTTAACATTAAAAGCCACTCCTTTTGTACAATTTATATCAGATATTTCTGCATTGTGCAATCTCTTTCAATGTTAACTTAGCTTTGGAACTTCAAACACAAGAGTTAGACAAAATGTGCACTATTTTTTTTTTTTTATAGACATCTGTTTGATGAAATTTTACTTCGCACTTTTCCCCCCTCCACTTCTTTACCATTGGATTACTTGACTTTAGGTGTAAATATATAATCACAGTACTCAAAAAGTTCTTTAGTTGTTTAGTTTATCAGACTGGTAACAGGGTTGTGGTGAAAATCAGGCTTGTATATGCTATATTGCCACTTTTTTGTCTAACCCGAGTATGATTTCCAGATCTCGTTTAATCTTGATTCATTTCGTAAATAATTTTGAAATTCCAGATGAGATATTTTTATATTTTACTTCTTATGTCTTGGACTGCCTAGTTTCTATTATTAAACACACTTTTACTAGGGAGTTTCTTATATATTCTTGTGTCTTTTGCATCATAAAACTACTTTTTGAATATCCCACACCTACATCTCTTAGGTCCATTCTCTAGATTGGTATTGATTTTACTTTGTTTTCTTTCATATACACAAGCAACTAAACAATACTGCAAATTTATATAATTTATGGTTTCTTTGTTTTTTCTGGCAGATTTTCAATCCATCTTTCTCTGTTTCATATCATATGCCATCTTTGTGCTTTGAAACTATTTCTTCCTTGATATCCACCCATTACTTGGTTGTAAATCATACTTTCTCATGCTGTTTCTAGAATTCTGAGAATCCTTTTGTTCTTTGTTACTTTATATATAAAATGGCTAGATATTTTTCCCCATTTATAACTCGGTCATCACAGGCAAAAGAATCTCTCCAGCTACCAGGCCTTATGAGTTTACCCATGGACAATTTACAGAGGCATGCATCATTTTACTTTGAATTTCTGGTAGATGTTAAGTTCATGCAGTTCCATAATTGGTTAATAATGATATAAACTTTTGTATTTTTATCTTTATTTTTATGATACATTGATGCTTTATACTCAAAATATTTCTGTGATGTTAAACATTAATAATAGAATGGCAATATCAGAAAAGATACTTCATCTGAGATATTTATCAGAGAAGATACTTCATCTGAGACGATGAAGTATCTTCTCTGATAAATAAACACATCTGAACTTTGAAAACTGGCTTCTTTTTTTAGGTACCTCAAAAACATTCTACAAAACTTGAAAGTGGTTTGTGTTGGTTCCAGAACATCCCTTTCACATACTTGTATACTTTATGAATCCCACTCCTCTTTGTTTATAGCATCCAAATTGACAAAACTTTGCACAACTGTACCAAAGTCAGAACATGAAAATGAATTACCACATGAAACATCTCAGATGAAGTATTTTCTCTGATAAATGTCGCTGATGAAGTAGCTTCTCTGATAAATGTCTCTGATGAAGTATCTTCTCTGATAAATGTCTCTGATGAAGTATCTTCTCTGATAAACGTCTCAGATGAAGTAGCTTCTCTGATAAATGTCTCTTATGAAGTATCTTCTCTGATAAACGTCTCAGCAAATCACAATACATTTTGTTTTCCTTGTGCAAAAACAAAATTGCATTATGAGACCATGTACAATTTACTGAATATTTTATTAATAATATGTCATTGTCAGCCTAAAATAAAAAGGCAATTTTATGGTCAGTATGATAGGACATAAAAATTGGGAGTTTATAATGTATCTATTGTAAGGATATATTTGTTATTGCTGTATACAACTTGTCTTTTGTTGTTTTATTTAAATTTATAAACTGTGTAAAATGTATGAAATTTTGGTGAAAGACATTTTTTTTATGTTTTAATGTCATGACATTTTTAACTATTAACAAAATTGCTTTAAAAGCAAATTATTTATTTCAAATATTCTTGTATCACTAGCTTTTTGAAGAGAGAGAGAGTACCTAGTATTCATCGTGTATTTGGCATCACAGTGTAATTAAAAATACTTCTGACTTCTGAATCCTTGTTGGTTATTTTAATATGATTCAAAATAGCTCATATTATAGTGTTTGTAAAATTCAAACCTATATGTTTATGTTGCATGTTGTAATTTTTATAATCAGATGTTGTAAAATATTATGTTTTTAAGGCCTGCTATCAAATATTGAAGTCACTGTTAGCTTATAATCACATTTGCTCACTATGAAGCCTCGTGAAACTTGCTAAGTTATTTAAATAGATATAAAGTGTTAGAGAGGTAGACAAATTACTTTCACAGTTTTCTAAAGCCCCTTTTTTTGTAAGTTGTTAGATCCAGTTATTGAGGAAAACAATTGTTGTTAAAGTACTAAACTTAGTGCACCTTGTGGTTTGTATCATTTAACCTAAACTCACAATACTTTTAAACATCTAATATGAATTTTTAAGACTTGGTGTTTTATATTTTCACCATTCTATAACTTTTAGCTTTAATAAAACAGTTTTTAGCCTGTAATTAATTTTGTGAACCACTGTGAATTTAGCCTTTAAAAAGGTTGGATCAAAGCTTTTATTATTATGGTTTTCACATTTTACAGTAGGATGAGAACATAAATTACCAATATTTTTTTATAATATTAAAATGAAGTTGTGATTTTTACAAATTGTTCATAATTCAAATAGTATGTTGTGTTCTTAAAACCTTTTACTTATTCATTGTTTAAGATACTCATTGTATCTGAGTTATGATATTTGCTAAAACAGTTCAAACTCTGTGGTAAATGGCAAATCACAAATATATTTGAAAATATAAAAATAACTAACCATTGAAAAATGTTAAATATATTTAGTGTTATTTTACTTCATATTCACCATAGGTGTTAAGATGTTGGGAGGAAGATCAGTGTTATTCAATCTATGTATTATTATTATTATCAATATAAAATAGTGTTTTATGATAACATTTTCTTTTACAATCACAGTGTGTCTGTTTGTTGTTTTTTTCAAATTGGCTGTGTCCAAACACCTCTTAACTATTACAATTGTCCATGCTTTATTAATTTCTAATTCAAATGCTATCACTCTATGAGGAATAATGCTTGGAGACGGCTTGAATGGGTAATGAAGAAAAACTTTGATATAAGTTTAACATAACAGTAAATGTACAACGTTTCAACAAGGTTTTGTCATCATCATGACATTACCCATTCAAGCCGTCTCCAGGCATTATTAGTCTCAAAGTGAGTTCCTTGTCATCAAACTCTATGAGGAAATTATGGAATGTGACATGGATTATTTGAATATTTCATTTATATTTTCAAATTCAGTGGTTGTCATCAAAGGATTTATATAGTTTTTGCACAAAAGTATAATCCAAACATTGATTTTCTAAGATTCTATAAGTCAGTAATAAACAATTATACAAACCTAAACTTTCATAAAGGTGCAAATATTCTTGATAATAAGCACTGTGGAAGTTTTAATAGTCATATTTTGTCACAAGTATACACACCATTTGTTCTTCAAAAGATATATTTCAATTGCTTGAACTTTTGTTTCTCAAATGTAATCTATCATCTTTTTCAAAACTTTCAAGTTCACCATAAATAATTCTTTATTAGGGGAATGCGAGGTAAAACAATCTGTTTTAGTAAAATGGCCACCTCCGTATATCAACAGTTATGACATGCTGCCATCTAGAGCAAATTATATGTAACTATTGTTCATGTGACCCTGTTCATAAACACACTGCAAAGACAACTATGATCTGAGGTTGTTCATGTGACCCTATTCATAAACACACTGCAAAGACAACTATGGATCATAGTTGTTCTTGCAGTGTGTTTATGAACAGGGTCACATGAACAACCTCAGATCATAGTTGTTCTTGCAGTGTGTTTATGAATAGGGTCACATGAACAACCTCAGATTGAGGTTGTTCATGTGACCCTATTCATAAACACTGCAAGGAGAATTATGATCTGAGGTTGTTCGTGTGACCCTGTTCATAAACACGCTGCAAGAACAACTATGATCTGAGGTTGTTCATGTGACCCTATTCATAAACACACTGCAAGGAGAACTATGATCTGAGGTTGTTCATGTGACCCTGTTCATAAACACACTCCAAGAACAACTATGGTCTGAGGTTGTTCATGTGACCCTGTTCATAAACACACTGCAAGAACAACTATGATCTGAGGTTGTTCGTGTGACCCTATTCATAAACACACTGCAAGAACAACTATGATCTGAGGTAAGAACTTTTTTTTTATGGTTACAGTGTAAATATTTCTAGGAATTTCACTTCGTTGAATTCAAACAATGAAGAGTTATAGACAGCTGCACATGCTGTTAAAAGAAGGTAGTTCAACTTCACTTATTTTTTACAATATGTGGTGATTTTACAGTGAGTGGTTTAGGGTAAGAGGCCACCTTACCCCACACTAGTATCCCATTCTTTTGTACAAGGTACAGGAACCTTCCCAATCCCTTGTCAGGAACATTTGTATGATGATTTAATTGATTTATCTGCAGTTTCCAAATGCTGCATTCATTTTAAATTGCAAGTGTTCTGAATTACACATGGGTCATTTTACTCCTTGAGGATCCATTTAATCCAACTTTACTGGTAAAGTGCCCATCCCCAACAACAATACTCCTTGAGGATCCATTTTATCCAACTTTACTGGTAAAGTGCCCATCCCCAACAACAATACTCCTTGAGGATCCATTTTATCCAACTTTACTGGTAAAGTGCCCACCCCCAACAACAACAAATGTGTTTTTTCTATATCTAAAAGAAAGGTCTATGGCCAATCTTTGTTATAACTTGGAATGACATATATAACAAAACAGGGTTCATTTTAAAACCTTTTGCTCTTTTCATGACATTCATCTTAATTGTTGAAAACTGCATTTAGAGTTAAGATGGCCATTATTACCCCAGCTTCTCCTTATGGTGTTGAGAAACAGAAGTCTAGAATGATTAATGATCTTACAGATAATTGTTTTTTAGTACTAGCAAATCAATCCAGAGACCTGTTTCATCAGTAGTTGTAAACTTGAAGCTTTGCATCTCCATCTGTTTCCACATGATATTTGCCTCTATTTATGAGATCAAAAAGCAATGCCGGTTATATTATCCATTCACAAGTACAACTGTATCTGTATATAGACTTAAAATAAGACCCAAAACTCGAGCTCTGAAGAAGAATAGTCAACTATTCGAAAGCGCTCGAGTTTTGGGTCTTATTTATATGTGATCCTTTGTGCTAACTCTTTTATCAAAATTGTATCTGTATATATATATTAATCATTCAAATTTTATCAAACAAACTATATTCACTGACTATGCATTAACTGTAAAGAAAAATGTAATAAATTTTCCATAGCTACGCACTGGACTAGGATTTTGATTTACTTAATAATTCCTCAATTTTTTCTAATATATCGATAAACTCTGACTTTTTGCAGTCACCTGTAAAACTTACCAAGTTCTAATGATATTTACTTGTGTATGCTCAGTTATATTTTTCTGTCTACATGAAGCAGTTGATTAACACATTGTTTTGTTAACTGTCTCACAGTGTACTCACATGTAGGTATGTGCTTTAACTGTTGTTTTATCATCATCCATCCTGAAAGAAATGAAATAAAGCTACATTTTTTTGATTGGTAAAAAAATGCTTTCAAATATATGTTACTGTCAACCATTAGGGTAGAAACTTAAAACAACAACAGGCAACAGATGTAAGAGCCTTTTGACTAATAAGTATTATTATATAAAGGTTTGGAATATATATCTTTATGTATACTTAGTTTTGGTGTAAAACCTTTATTGTATCAGAATGTTTGAGTCACTATATGCTACAACACACATTTGCGAAAGAAACATTTTTTATGGTTTTCCCACTTGTTTTTTGAAACGTAGGTGGAAGTATATCAAATAAACAACTGGATAATGTACAATATTTACAGAATGACTAAAGACGTATCGAAAACTAACAAACAAATTAAGAAATGAACAGCTTCAGTAAAATTCACTTATTACACCATGAATACACAGTGGATAAATCAGCACTTGTAATGACAGCCGCTGAAACCAAGAACTTCAACCCAGTTGCTGGAGAAGTAGTTTGATAGCTAAACAGTCTTTTTCTGGCAGCTGGTTTGGTACGAAAAGCATCCATTGTGACTATGCACAGCAATACCTGATAGGATTGTACAAGACCTCACATCTACAACACACCACTGCCTTCAACGTCTAGCATAGCTCATTAATACATTTCCCACCAAGCTCGTGGGTAAAATTCATGCTTTTATATGGCCATTCTTATCGTTAAACTAACAAGTAAATTATGTGCAAACAAATGTAGTCAATAAAAAACAAAGAATCAATTTTATCTACTGGTTTAGTATAAGCACAGCAAGTAAAAAAAAAAAA
>NW_013667351.1:70616-72038 GCF_000517525.1 Limulus polyphemus | reverse complement strand
AAAGTAAAAAAAAAAAAAATAGAATAATATGAAGTAAACTGATAAAACCAATAAAGTGTTTGTTTTGGTAGTAACCTATAAAAATATTGTTTAGTAACTTCAAGAAAATAAAGTATCGTTGTTTGGGAAAATTAAACAGACTTTTTTAGCCGCGGCATAATGGCTCCGAGTTTTTTGTTGTTTTTTTCAAGCACAAACTTTTAAATCGTAGCTCTGTCGTCTCTTGACCGATTTGATATATAATTATAGTTTTCGACTCAGAAGGTCAAACCCTTTTGATTGATGTATTTGACCACGCCCAAGGTCACATAGATTAATTTACTCTAATCCTGCTAAAAAGATTTTCAATTTGAGAGTAGGCTGGAAGAGATCATGATGAGTAATAAAATCGAATCGGGTATACGTGAGCCCCACGCTTGGTATTGCTGGCCACAAAAATATAGTTAATAAAAAGGAAAAATATGTCTCGTACATTAATTTACTCTAATCCTGTCTAAAAGAATTTCAAGTGCCGCGGCTATTGATGATTCTTTCTTATTCTACATAACTTTGCTAATATCAACCATTAGATTAAGCCTAAACATGTGTTCACTATAATATCAAATTCATCAAACGTGTTCGTTTTCTGTTGTTGTTGTTTTCTGCGAATATGGGCAGGAATAATTCAAGATAATGAAAAAGCTTTTAATAAGACACTATACGTTGACTGCATTTCATGTTTGATTTAAAAAGTTAACACCACTTAGCTCATAATACTGATAGATATGAATTGAGTTAAAAGATACATGCTCCAAAATAAAAGTTACTTGACTGACAATCTGTGGGTTGCGAGATCGAAATCCGTTGCTGAGCATACGCTTTCAGCCACAAGAAGCGTTGTTATAATGTCACTGTCAATCCCTCTATTCGTTAATAAAGATTAGCCTAACAATTAGCGATGAATCACCTTCCCTCTAGTCAATCACTTCAAAATGAGGGACGCTAGCGCAGTTAGCCCTCAAGTAGATTTATGCAAAATTCAATAAAGACAGGCCCACCGACAGTGGGGCAACTGCCCAGGGGTCCGTGCGAATAAAACCTGGTTATGCCGTAAAGCCCGCAAAGCATCTTTAGGCTATATCTTCATTTAATGATAAAAACCATAGTTTTTAGCTTTTCTTTGCATATAGACGCTTGATACTCTTACGTCTCCGTTCGTTAATTGATTTTTCGTAACTTTGTTCCGACGAAACTTTAGCGACACAAGTCCTTACTTAATAAAACTGGTTTATTATTTCTGAATATAACTTTACCGATATACTTATTTTCAACAGTATATACTTATTATATACTTTGTTATACTTATTTATAACAAACGTTTTAACAACGAACGTTAACTTCAACAATACTTTCTGACTGCAGTTCAATTACTCACTACCTACA
>NW_013667351.1:67756-69616 GCF_000517525.1 Limulus polyphemus | reverse complement strand
TAATTAAGAAAGGACTTGTATCGCTGAAGTTCCTAGGAAAGAATTTATACCGGAAATGATCAAACGAGCAGATACGTAACAATATGAAATGTGTTATACAAGATTGTTCACACAAGTTTAACTTTTTTTGTTATTGATTTTTAACTTATTTTTTGCGGATTAAAATATATTCTTTAGTTTTGCGATGTAAAAGACTGTGTCTTTTTTTGTGTGTGTGTAAGGTTTGGCGTTTGTGGATTCTTGTGTAATTGAATTCTATTATAATGTTAGTGTGATAAGAGTGAAAAAAGTCTTAAGGCTTTAGTTTATTGAGTTGTTTGTTTTAGCGCAAGTCTACACAATGAGCTATCTGCGTTCTGTCCACCCTGGTTAATCAAACTCCGAATTTTAGCGCTGTAAGTCTAGGGACATGCTCTCCCTATGAGATTGGGCCCGGCATGGACAGGTGGTTAGGGCACTTGACTCGCAATCTGAGAATTGCTGGTTCGAATCCCCATCCCACCAAACATGCTTGCTCTTTCAGCCGTGTGGGCGTTATAATGTGACGGTCAATTCCACTATTCGTTGATAAAAGAGTAGCTCAAGAGTTAGTGGTGGGTTGTGATGACTAGCTACTTTCCCTCTAGTCTTACACTGCTAAATTAGGGATGGCTAGCGCAGATAGCCCTCGCGTAGCTTTGCGCGAAATTCAAAAACAAACAAAGCTACGAGATTGAATCTTGAGCCATTTTAACTACAAATACTGCATACACACAACGTAATGCATTGAATTAAAAGAAGCAAGTTTTGATACATAACTTTTAGCTATACATGCTATGAAAAAGTGGTGCCCTCCCTAATTTTACGAGTCGAATACAATTGTTCTCCGGCATTTATTATCCATCTCTGCCAGCACCAATCTTCCTAAGTTTCTCATCTCCAAGACTTTTCCTAATTTTCTTGAGCCACGTGAATTTTTGCCTTCCTTTCGCTCTTCTTCCTTCGATTTTACTCGTCAGGATCCCTACCAAACTTCCATGAGATCTAGTTATATACCCAAAAGCACATCTTCCGTGTCTTATATATATCCAGAAGTAATATGTCTTTATTAGTACCTTTCAACACTTCCTCATTACGTTTTCTCTCTGCGTAGCTAATCTCCATCATTTATTTTTAAGACGACACATTTCAAATGTTTTGCGGTAATATGAACGTACTATAAACACTAAAAAATAAAATAAAATCACTGTAAGGGAAAAACAATACAGTACCTGTGTTTCTGCCAAACGATCGACATATTACCTATGTATTTCTTTTTTTTTTCTCTTTGCAATGATTTTATTGTTTCTTTGAGAATCTTACGAAGAGAAAAGGCAGCCAATCAAATATACTTCGATTCCCCAAAATACGGAGGCCTTTTTGCGGCAATGGGTTGCGAACTATAAATACTCTAATTCACCATGACACTTCGACCGGCCTTACAACGATTTTATCCACTGCTTTATCAGTTCAGATTATATCGCGCTGTAGCTGCATTGGTTTGTTATTTGCTTTATAGTACTAGAATCTACAAGGTGTTCGAAAAGTCGATTACCACAGGCTGAAGATCTATACACGTTTGTATCGAATATATATCTATTATTAATATTATATGAATAGAAAATATGGAACATATGTTACTCCTTATATTTTGTTTACAGATATTAAACTGTTTTTATTTTAGTGATATTTTAAAATGTAAACTAATTTCTATCAGAGTGATTTTGTTAAAATGAAGTTTCTAACAAAATGAGTAGGATCATTTTACATTATATCATACTGTTCGTGACGCTTAACAAGCAAGTTACGGATACTGGATATTTCAGATCTTTAAAAGTCTAT
>NW_013667351.1:56679-66756 GCF_000517525.1 Limulus polyphemus | reverse complement strand
GTTTTATTAAGTAAGGACTTGTGTCGCTAAAGTTTCGTCGAAACGAAGTTACGGAAAATCAACTAACGACTGGAGGCGTAACAACGCTATACCGATTGTTCTTGCAAGAAATGGCCTATATAAATAGTGTTTCGCTCACTACTATGTTTGTTGTGTTCCAATGGGCCTCATCTCGGTGGCTGAGCAGTAAGTCTAAGGACTTGTAACACTCGCTGTGAGAAGAGCATAGATAGCCCATTGTGTAGCTAAATGTTTAAAACAAACAAAATATAAAGTAGTCTTTCAATAATATAATCTATCCACACTTTGAACCATACAAACAAGTCCCAGCAGGCCTGATGAGCTCTGTATTTAACAAAACGCGTCGTCGTTTATTGATATAGCAGACATAATGTGGTTGAAATACTATTATGCACTCTTCTTCTAGTTGAAAAATCCCAAGAGACTGAATAAGTAATGTAGTACTAAAAATGAAATAAGCCTAATACAATCTCTCATGAAAATTATAATTAATTGTAAATATTACTGTTGACAAACAGTTGATATTTTAGCTTCTTTGAAGAGGCGTAAAAATTAGGCATTGAAATGTTATGAACGGATATTTTGTCTATTAGTGTACAAAAATTTAAGCAACAACACTTTTTTTTTAATAAGCAAAGATTTGAGACGAAACTAAACCAAACTAATTTATATCAGACAAATATTTTTAATAATTCTATTTTAATGTTTAGTTATTTTTAAGAATGATAGAAAGGTTTCAAAAGCAATGCTTTTTGTACAACAACAAAACATTTTATGACAAAGGTTCTGTTGTATCATCGAGGTTGTTCCATACAAAAAATAAATACAAAACTAAAACATAATACAACAATCTCAGTTCTTTGCTATCCAAAAATAAAAGCTTTTAGTGTTAAAGATATCAAAATGTGAATGGTTATAAACCCTAACCATCTGTTAACTCTCCTTAAAATATTGATTTACGAAAAAATATATAATAAAAGTGGCACATGACCCAGAAGGGGATGGGCAATGTGTTGATACAAGTGATAAATGATAAGTTTTATCGATATTACTGAATAGGGAGTCAACGTAGGTAGGACATGGTACTTCTGTTGTTCGTACTACGTGCGGAAGCTTATTGATAGTTTTGCTACTGCTGCTATTATTAGTCTGCTGTGGACCTGATACAGACAAGTAACTGAAACTTAAAAAGTGAACAATCTAGCAGGTAGCATTTTTTTCTTCACAACTTTTTCGTATTGGAATTAGTTTTGAGCTTATTACACGTTTACTAAAAGTTTTAGCTTAGTTATGTTGATCTTTGATCCATCGACGTACGTGCTACTGTTAGTTGTTACAATAGGCAATTCAAATGTTGATCCAAAAACTTGTAGGTATAATACTAATAGAGTAACATTATATATATTGATTTTTTTTCTGAGTTTATAATAAATTTGTTTTTGTTTTTTTATTTTAGGTTTTATTTGGAAACTACTGTGGGAAAAAAAATAACATGACTCTGACAAAGGTAATTAGTGCTAAACTAACTAGATTGTTCCCTCAGCAGCATATTTTTCTTTGGAGTATGCATAGACAACTTCAAAGATTGGACTGAACATATTCATTTCTCTCAATTACCAAGATTTACTAGGTTCTGTATAGTTCATTATTTAGCAGCCCAAAATGTAAAGCATTGATGTGTTTTCAGTTGACCATAAATTTCAAATAAAGAGCAATACCAAAGTAAAACCTCTAATACAGTTCCTTAGTCCTTGCATTGTATTGCAAAATGTTTAATAGGTCATTCTTAATGCATGCAGGTATATATATATATACACACACACACACACACACACACACAATAGGTCACAGTTCACAGTAGCATCGTTGATGAATATGATACTCAAGGCAGGTGGTAAACTAGTTTTAGTTTAGGCAATGATTTCACTATTTACAGTTGTCTGAAGCTTTATTAACATGGAAATAATTGTATTTGGCCCTAGATTTCAGGTTTTTGTATCAGAAATGTGGAATAACTGACATTCAGGCACGTTTACAAGTGCATTTGATACATCATTTACCACTCGGATTGTACCACAGAGTATCATTTCACCTATGATACACCAATTTGACAGATATTTACTGTTTCTTCTAGAAGGAACCATGCACTATAAAATTTTTCAAACATATATGTTGTTCGTGTAATGTGTTATTATCCAGGATTGCACTCCTGATGCCATACATACACTGAGTGGTCACAAGTAAATAGACACCTAATTTTTCGTCTTTTAACTGATTTATGCTAACTAATTTGTGTTCACAGAGCACTATATAAATGAAAATGGTCAGCACACTAATTATCTTGTGCTACAACATGCCTAGAACTCAAAGTTCTCTCAAATTGTCAGATTTTGTTAGAGGAAGGATAGTTGGTCAAGCAGATGGTTAGCAGCACTCCTGATGCCATACATAAATGTAATGAATCTCAACAAATTTAGAATAACATCAGAAATAACTCTTGGACTTGGATCCATGATTTATTTTGTATTTTTCTGTATTAGACTTTAACCCTCATGTTACAGACTTTAGGGTCCATATGAATCCTAGCAGTAATTAATAAAATGATATTATTTTTGTGTACCTCATATGTTATTAACGATCCAGTAACATAAATCTGTTAACCACAAGCAATTTGGTGCACAAATTGTTAGAGATATGTTGAGATCCATATGGCCTTCGTTGGTATTTTTAATGTAACACCTTGTTCTTTTACAGTTCATTTGCAGGTGAAAATTACACTTGAAATTATTGCTTATTGTTTAGGATAAACCTAATGTTTATTGCTATGACAATTTTTAACTTGTAGGTTATTACTGAGCATAAATTATATCTTAATAGAAAGTGTGAATATGTATCGTATTGGTGAAAATTAAGGGAATGTTATTGTTTTAAACTTGTAGCTTATTGCTGATATTGAACTTGCAATGATGCGAGAGTTCTTACTGAATTTTATGAAAATGTTGAAACTATGTGCTCTTTTCATTTTTTAATATCTTATTTGTTTGCTTGTTTCTTGATGATGTATGTTGTTAAGTAACTAGTGTTCATAGACAACATCTGATAGAAAAATATAAAATAAATTGTATTTTTAATATATTCTACACTTTTATTTACTTAAACATAGGTATTGTTCAACAACAGCCCATTAAGCCTGAGAGGACTGGCACGATTATTATCATCTGTTGCTAATCCCTCAGCAGAAACTACTAAATTATCTAGTGGGTATTGTTTTGGTAAGTCCGGTGCACCGTAAAGTTCAGCTAACCAAGTACAGTGGAATTTGCTGATAACTTAGTGATGATATACAGGCAGTAAAGTTTTTTTTTTATTGTTGATATCTGGTGTCTTTGAATCAAATGACCTTCAATTATTTGAGTTTTGTTTAGATGTCAATACTTTCACTTTATAAACAACAGATTTTCAAGTTTCTCAGTGTTGATGTATTATACTAGCAGCTTGTAAATAACTGACAGTTCTAGAGTATGAAAGTTTGTTTTTATTTGCTAGGGGAAAAACTATTGTCATGTAACAAATCGATGAGAGTTATTATTTTTAAAAATTACCATAAAGTGTAATAATACTATTTTATAATTGAATTTCATAAATAGCTTCAAGCTAAACATCTATGTAAAACTGCTGTAATTGGCATTATTTACCTCAAATTCTCATTGAATAACTAATATAGTGTTCTTAATTTGTAGAACTCACTGATGAGCAAAAGGAATATCAAGCTCTTGCTAGAAAGTTTACTCGTGAGGAGATCATTCCAATTGCACAACATCATGATAAAACTGGAGAGGTGAGCTATTCTTTGGGTTGAAACCTTGGTAAATTATTAGTTTGAGAAAAACTTAAACTGGAGCTTGAACTCAAAATATTATGCTAGTATAATATCTTTGAGATCTAAGCTACTTAGAAGTTCAGCCTGAACTGTTACGCTGTTTACCTTTGAACAAGATTTCCTCAACTTATTGTGTTCACCACATTTTCTTTCAGCACACTTTCTTAGGCTTAATATTGGCACTAAATTTCTCCAGAACTCCCTCTGATGGTATTTTCCTATGGTCGTAAAGGAGTTCAAAAATTAGATATGCAAACTCTTTTCTCTCTCTCTATCATTTTTGGTTTATAAATTTTTTGGTGTTTGACAATTAGATAGTTGATAATGTTTTTCCTATTTCAAAAGGGAGTGACATGAGTTGCCTTGTAAATTAAGATCAATTGGTCTTACTTCTGTAATGTTAAGATTATAGAGAATCTGGTAAAAGGAAGTCAAAGTGGATAAAAGTCAGCTTTTTTAATATAGTATTTTTACTAAATAATTTATGAATCGTTTACTATACTATTATGAGTAAAACTTGGTTTTGTGCTAACAATAATATTACTTTGTTTCATCTTAGTTTTTGTATTTTATCTGCATAATCTCTAGAATACTTTTTTTTTTTTAACTATGGTGACTGCAGATTGTAACATACAATTACAATTATTTATCTTAAGAGCATTAGGCCTCTTGTTTCTTTTTACAGCTTTTTATTTGATTTTATTTTTCATTAATCTTTGAACCATGTCTAATTCCATGACAAATAGTAAATCTATGGGTGGGATAACAGAATAAACAAATGGATTATATCATGCACATCTAACTACATAGACTCCTCATTTAGTTTTTCATTTAACTTTTCTTGTCTAACATAATAAGTTTTTAATTTTTACATTTTATTTACTTTAGCTTATAGTTTATTGAAAAGAAACTACTTGTTAGATATAAATTTTTTTGTTATTAGCTGAAAAAGGTGGTAAGGACACCATTTTGAAGTGTGAGGTCAAGGGTTATCTATAGCCAAAACCAGTGAATTTTGTGATTATAAATAGAAATATGTTAATAAATATCAATCTAGTTAAAACTGACTGGATATACAAAATAGAACTTTCTGATCATTGATAAAAAAAAAAATTCTGAGATGAAAAAAGTACTTTTATATATTTTTCAATACGATGCTGGGATCAAAATTTTTGCAAATTTCACACCTTAAAAAATGACTCAAATTGTATGAATTTTCAAGCCAAAACTAGAAACCATTTAGTAAGTTTGAAGCTTCATGCAATTTGATTAAATATTGCCAGTGTGAGAAGAAAAATACTGGGCAATATCAGCGACACCCTTCCAAACTGGACAAGGTTAAGTCTCAAAGTATTTATTAACATTGGTGCTTTTATCAATGCACGAGGGAACAACAGAAGCATTTAAGTACCTTATTAACTATGTATACGAGTGGGTCAAATTGCTCATATCACAACTCTTTTTATAGTGTTCCATTCAAAATTTATTTAAACAACTTTATTATTAATGTATCTCAGTAAACTTCCATCAAAGCATAGATCATAATTAGGCAAGTTTTAATTTATTAATTCCAAAAGGAAATATTTAAAACAGTTATCAATTTTCACTCATCTGTCGCATGACATGTCTGTGCTCCAATCTATCTCTCCAATTGAAATTTGATAATTTCAACAATAAAGAATCTATAGTTCCTAACCAATTAAAAACTAACCACACACACATATTGACAAGGAAGAATATAAAATTTGAACCTTCTGTCTTCCTGATTTGCAGAGATATCAATAAATTTCGTAAAACCCACCAAAGAAGTCCCTCCCATCTTTTTATGCATTTCAAACCAGTTATTCATTCGTGTCCATTTGTCTGATGGACATGTTTATAACTAATAGAAAGAGCATATTGTAATGTACAGGAAGTTTAAGTTTTTCTGTTTAGTTTTGGTATTCAAAGGTTATATAGTTCACAAGAACATCTTGCTGTGTGTTGAGTAGTCATTTTTCCGAGCAGTAATGGAATCGTTTTTAACCTGTTTATGATTTAGTTAGAAAGCCAGTTAAATTGTAGTAGTTTTGGGACATTCTGTTCTGGTGCCTGATATATTTTGTATGGTATGATCTAAAATGTAAATTTGAAAGTTACATGGGATTTTTTATTTATTTTTTGACAACCAACATAGTGAGGGGAAAAACAGGGTTATTAATGCATGGCATCAGAGTACTTATGGACTGAAGCTGAAGTAAGTGAAAAAATTTTTGTTTTGTATGTATATTGTATTAACTATTGTTAATACATTTTCAACAAATGTAACTTAAATGTATTAAAAGTAATAAAATACAGTGCGAGGGTCCAAAGTACAGTAATAAAACCATATAATTAAAAGAAGGGGAGATGTGAAAAGGTATTGTTGAGTTTATTTCATAACTTTCAACTTTTAATTTCAGTGTATCTTGATGATTTCACTAATTAGTGTTAGGGTAGAAAAAAAGAAGTGATAAGGTGTAAAGTTTTACTAAAAAGAACTGGTATTCAGGAGTTTCCTTAGGTTCTGCAGATGAAATATGAAAACTGTAAGAGGAAAAGAAACATTTCATTTCAAATCACATTTCACTGAGACTGATTCAATAAAAACTTCATAAATTCGTAGACAAATCTTTAGTAAGAATACTTTATTAAAAATTGAATTTTTTCTGTACAGCAGACTAGTAATATTCACTAAAAGCTTGCCAAATTTCATGAAGATGCACTCTGAGTGTTATGTACAGTTTTGCAGTTATGTGGTGGGCCTGGCATGGCCAGGTGGTTAGGACACTTGACACATAATCTGAGGGTTGCAGGTTCGAATACCCATCCCACCAAACATGCTTGCCCTTTCAGCCATGTGCGGCATAATAATTTGACGGTCAATCCCACTATTCATTGATAAAAGAGTAGCTCAAGAGTTAGTGGTGAGTGGTGATGACTAGCTACTTTCCCTCTAGTCTTTCACTGCTAAATTAGGGACAGCTAGTGGAGATAGCCCTCATGTAGCTTTGTGTGAAATTCAAAACAAACAAACAAAGCAGGTACATGGAAGTTACAAGGTCAGTCAAATTGACCAAGCTCATACGCATAGGGTAAAATGGTAAATGTTTTACGTATTATACACAAATGTATTTCACTTCTACTGAAATGAGTTTCATATGTTTGCCTGTATTCTCCTAAGTTTTTTCCTCTGGTCTTGATAGACAATTCTTCATCCAAAAGACGAGTGGATTGGTCTCTGGCTGAAAGCCTGCTTATGGGGATAAGTTGAGATCTCTTAATTTATTTTTCTGAAGGAGGATAAGAGCTAATCTTACAATAATACATGTTGAATATAAAGTCACATGACAACCACAGCCAATAATAGTCATGATGGAATGGCATGTATCAGAACTACATTTTGACATTGTTTAACATTTTGTAGGTAGTGTGATGTCACCAAAAATTGATTACTTCTGTGAAACTTGCATAATAGCTCTTTCTTTTAGTTCAGGTTGGGGATTAATAACTTATAAGACTAGGATTCTTGAGCAGGTGGTGCTCAGTTATTTTATAATGGAATGACCAACAGTGAACATGAGTTTTGCATGTCCTCTAGGAGCATGGATGCTGTTCTGATAGTGGGTAGTCCTCTCAGTTTTAACTGCTTTTAGGGGCAGTGAGTGTTATCTATCTTCCAACAAAAATAGTATTTTTAGTTATACCTAATTCGTACATTAAAGTTGTTTCATTAAAAGTATTAGTTATTATTTTTATTATAACTAATTTTAATGTTTTATTGTTACTAAAATAATTTCATGTTGTTAGCTTAATACTAACTTTTGATCAAAAAAAGCTACCTTCTTAGAGCAAAACTAAAAAATCAACCAGCTATTGTTAATAAGTATAGCTAAGAAAATATACTTTTGTTACATTTTTAGTTGTTATGATTCAAATGCATTGTTTCATCAGTTGGTGTTTAATTTATGGATTTAGGACTATTCTAAAGTTGCTAAACTGGCCATGCCTAATTGAAGCTTTTTCCATGGTCTTGCTATTTTATTAATATTTATGTAATAAGTTCAACAATGTTTTTATCAGTATTTTTGTCACTATGCTCCATGTTTGACACGTGTAATTAGAACCTTTATTACCTTTCAATGACTCTTTCTGAACGTAATTCCATTGTAACACAGTCTTTACTGCCTGATGAAGGACGTCCACTTGAAATATCACACAAAAAAAAGTAGAAAAAGTTTTCATTTAGATATGTCAATATATTCTTAATATCAAATATATATATATATATCATATATCAAACTTTTACCACAGTATTGATATATATATATATATACTTTTTGTTTTAACTTAATTTATTTTTATTATTTGGTTATTCTGCATTTTTTGTTTAGTATATGGGTTTAGGAATAACCCAAATCTGAAACTTTTATGGTGTTGGATTTTTGGTCTAGTCACGTATGAGTTTAAATACATAGTGTTGAAAAAATCTGATGACTGTGTGTGGTGTTTCAGTGACTGCAAGGTTAAACTTAAGCAAGTTAATCCTAAAATCCTATTTCAGAATACGTGATACCTACCAAACAACTCTAGTACCAAAGACACTTTGAGCTGAATGATTTAATCAGGAATGACAAACTGATAAACTTGTCTAGTAAGTGACTCCATATCTAGTGATGCTTTCAAAACCTGGGTTTGGGGGACAAATATTAAAACTCAACAGGGTGAAAACCTGGATTTTGGGGACAAGTATTAAAACTTAACATGATGATGGTACCAGCACTTTAAGTGCCCTTAAAAAAAGTGAAGAAATTCACACAAAAAACCCCAACACATGAACACTACTGTCTGAGGTGGAGCTGTAAGGGATGATAATTTATTCCCCAAATATCTTTCCCTCTGCAATGCATAGTACTATCCATACCTACCTCTCCCTTACATGTATGATTATATCGTCCGTATTTCTTTACTCCTAATTTCATTTTTGCATAGTTTAATGAAGTTTAAAAATGTTCCCCACACATGTATAGGTATATATTTTAGTTCCGATCTATGTACGTAGCTTGATTTGATCAGAAGTTAATATTAATTTGATTTGGGCTAGATAACTTCTGTATTCTCAGAAAGAAACATTAGTAATTTGTCATTGTATACTACAATCTAAGAAAGAAGAGTGTGATACTGCATGGCTTGCTAAAGCAGCTTAAGGCAGTGCACAATTATTAAGAGACTTAAAAAAGGTCTTTCACTCTGAAGCGATTCCAGTAAGTATATGTTTTTGAGTAAAAATATCTATAATTTTTCATTTATTACATGTATGTTTTGTTATATGGTTACCATGCATTGTTAGCTTAATATGTGGATTTAGTACTAACCTGACTCTCCTAAGGTGGCTGAACTTGTTGAGATATTATTGGAATTATGGCTAAAATGTTGATAAAAATGAGGGTACTCAACTCTTAACTCAGTGCATTGTAATCACTAAGTGTTTGTTTTATAATTTTGCATACTCTTAATTAGAGTGGTGTGATGAAATATTTATAATTACTTGGCTATTTCAGTAGTTTTAGCCTGTGTAGGTAGCTTGGTTTCAATCATTATAAAAACTCTAGTTCATCAAATGATTGAGGTAATCAGAACAAGACCAAAATAATTGTCAAACTGAACAGTTAAGTAGTCAACCTTAAGTATAAGCAGAGCATGATGGGAAAACAGTACAAAACTACAATGGCTACACCTTATTTTTATACATTGTGTTTTGTTTTTTTTGTCAGTCAAGTAGAATGAATCTATTATTGTTATTTACTTAAATTTAATGAATAGTATAGAGAAAAAAAAAACATGTATATAGCTAGACATGAGTTCCTACTTCAAATATAACTATCTGTTTTTGTAATAAAAGGCTACTTCATCTGATAAACACTAGAAAACGAGATAGGAGTAAGTAAAATGTTTTCAAACTTGCCTTGGAAGCACTGGGGGGAATTGGTATCTCTCCCACACCCACAAATGTTTTTTAGGTACCATATATATATATATATATATATATATATATATTATACAAATATGTATTCTTACTTAGTAGGCACGTGACAAAACAAACGTAGGGTTAGTAGTCTTCTACACGAATTGTGCATTATTACTTTTACTTGTCAACA
>NW_013667351.1:53577-56609 GCF_000517525.1 Limulus polyphemus | reverse complement strand
TATATATATATATATATATATATATATATATATATATGTGTGTGTGTGTGTGTGTGTGTGTGTGTGTATGTATACAGGGTATGTCAAAAATAATGCAATTAAAGGATTTACTAATAATATTTTAATTATTTGTGCATAAACCAGTTATTGAAAAAGTTTTTCTGACTAGTCAACCTCTTTATGGATATGTAAGATCTATTTGAGGTGATGACCTTGTTTTATCAGGCAGGCATTGATTTGTACTGGAAGGTTCTGAATAATGTTTTGAAAGGTTTCCACTGGAAAATCGACGTATGAAGGTTTGAATAACTCCCTTCAGTTCTTGAACTGTTTGCAAATTGTCTGTGTGGACTTTATCTTTCCAGTAACCCCATAGTAAGAAGTCAAGTTTGAACATTAAAGTGATGACTAGAGAGTGATTCTGTCATTTTTGTAGGATTTAGAATTCTACTATCTTTGTTTGTTGTTCAATTATGAACATCATACTTGAGATGGGTGCCTGTAGTTCACAGGATTAAATTCAACAGGTCCATAGAGTACATTCTGAAAATATAAAGAATACAATATAAATGACAAAACAATTATTAGCAAAACACTCGGTTGCATTTTATTTGTGTACTAGGTTGTGTGTTTATATATATTTGATCAAAAGTTCAGTTCTAATAATGAATATATTTAGAGATTATTGGTTTGATTGTACAAAAAGGTGAATATATTTAATGCATATAAGAGCTTCTCAGTGATGCATGATAAAAAAGACAGTGTATTTTATCACATACTGATATGTTATCAGCAGCTTGAAGAGGTTTTTAATGAAACGTGATTAATATTAAAATGCCTAATTTTTTTGTTTTACTATCAAGAAAGGGTTTTATGTCTATTCACAAAAAATTGCAATCTTGAGATATGGGACATAATGCTTGGATTGTAGGAAAATAAGTAGTTGTGACTTTTGTATAGTTGCTGTCCAGTGGATTTGGTAAATAAAATCTATCACGTTGTTTTGATTTTAATGCATTGAAAGTTTTCACATGATTGGTTTTTGTTAATACATTTCCATAATGAAAACTAAATTTTTAAGAATTAATAAAGGAAAAAGAACTGGGTAACAAACTAATTTAAAGTTGTGAAGAAAAGATTTCTGAGATTAGCTGTTCATGGTCTTGGATGATCATATCTGCTTTGTGAATGTAGTGAAATATTACAATAAATTAAAAATATTTCTTGTATTTTCAGTACCCTGAAGAATGTGTAAAAAAAAGCTTGGAAATTAGGACTAATGAATCAAAACATTCCACAAAAGTATGGTAAGACATTGACATATATTGTGTTACAAGTGACATTCTAATGGATCGTATACTGTAAAATATAATTTTTTGAATACCATAGGTAAACATCATTAAATAGTTGTTTCATAAGTACAAAATAATATTGCGAATTAGAAATGTTCTGGTATTTATAGCCTAATTATAATTCTATACTTCTTTGAAATATGAAGTTGTTTTGTTTGTGTTCCCAGAATAGAGAGGGTATATATTAAAAGGATTGTGCATGGTAACAGTTTGCTCGATCTTTTCAAAATATTTTGCACTGGTAGACTTGGTTTTAGAAACATTAACTTCTTTCCTTACATTGTTTATGATATATACTTCATTGCTAAAAATCAAGATTCCTTTTGAAATGTATATTTCCTATTTAGTATTCAGATGAACCTGCAAACTTTGACTCACTTCCTATAATGTTTATGATAGGTGATATTTCCTACTCATTGTATGTTAATCATTATCTAAGTTTGTTTGACTTGAATTGGTCAGCCACGGTGCTTGAATCTCATTTCCCTTTTGTTTATTTTCAACTTCCATTGAAGTTACATTTTACTTATTTTTATCAGAAATTGATTCCGCTTTTTACTTTTATGTTCATTTTATGCAGTGCACTGATAATGAAAAACAGTGCTTCATGACTTTTTGTAAGCTATGTTGGAGTCTTCAGTCAGTACTACAAATACACATCAATCATTTAACAGGTAAACAGATTATCTAGCTTCTAGCCCATTTCAGTGCTCTAGAGCAAAAAATTAAAGATCAGAAACAAGTGACAGAAGGAGTAAATAAGTTACTCATCGTCTAGCAATGGCCTTGATTTTCAAAATTAATTTGCTAGTTTGAGGGTTTTACATGTATTTTAGAGCACAGTAGTAATTTCATGTTAAGATCAGGTAGTCACTGGTAACCAGTTGGTTGTGTGTATTTACTAAATGGTTTCAAGTTTAAAAAAGTGTATATTTTGTAATGAATGTCTTTTTAAATCCATTAAGTCCACTTGAAAGACAATAGATTTTTCAATCATTTTCAGCTAGAAAATGCAACAAATATTTTGTTTTTCTAGCAGAATCCAGTTGGATTTTCTTTTTCTCCAACTGTGGTCTAGTTTTTCTATAGTTTATCTTTTAGAAATTTTTATTTAATTTGTTATTTCTGCTAAATAATTGATTTCAGGCGGAGCTGGTATAGGTATCTTTGATAGCTGCCTCATTGCAGAAGAAATAGCATATGGTTGTACAGGGATTCTAACTGTCTTAACATCTAATTGTCTTGGAGTGAGTATAAATCTTGTCAACCTTGTGAGAAAACTACATTTTTAGTTTGTTATACTGTTCCTTGTAAGTAGAACTGAACAAGTTGAATTGTATATCCATCTCTGCATTGAAATCATTTGTGTACATTTTATTAAAATCTTTTTATAAAGTGTCTAATTATGTTTATGAAAATATATATTGCATTTTGTTGGTGTTTAAAATACTGTGAATTTAAAAGTTCCTTTTAAACAAAATACATATTTTACATTTTTTTCTATACACATTAGGAAAACAGTTTGAAAATATTTTACAATTGCTCAGTTATGACAATTCAGACTTTGAATATTTCAGTGTAGTGAAAGAAGAAAAATTTTTTGTGATCTAATGATTTAAAAATATCAATTAAAAACAAGAACAGTTATACGTAATTTCATATATATATATATATATATAT
>NW_013667351.1:51215-53469 GCF_000517525.1 Limulus polyphemus | reverse complement strand
TATATATTACTATATATATATATATATATATATATATATATATATATATATAAACTAAATAGCAGCTCGCAAAGTTTTAAGAAACCAAATATTTTAAAATAGCTATTAAAAAAGAAATGTATGTCATAAAAAGTTTACAAGACTTTGTTATTAACTTCTTTGTTAAATATTTAGGTGTCACAGATATAAAGACATAGGGATGAAGTGTGTTAGATTTTATACAATTGGAAAATAAAGTTAAAGGAACTTCTGATACTCCATCAAGTTAAAACAGTTAGCTCTAGTTTTCTCTGTAATGGTTTAAAGAAATAAAAAAACTAATTTTCATCTTCGTTGTTGCTAGGGTTGGGATCCTTATTTATAATTTTTCTGTTGTAGAGAATATTAAATTTAGCTCTTTTGTATATTAGTTAATAGAATGTTGTACGTGTTTAACTTTTATGAGTATAGCAAGCACCAGTAATTCTGGCTGGAAATGAAGAACAGAAAAAGAAATACTTAAGCAGAATGGTAGAAGAGCCTTTAATATGTGTAAGTTATTTGATCTATTTGTGATTGTACTGTTAGTCTTAACATTTCTGAAAAGATTTTTATGTATATTACAGCTTTATACAGTAACTTTATTATAATTGGGGAAAGAAACCATAAGTGTATTGTATAATTCTTCCTCTCATCTCTCCTCATTGCAATATAAGGACTTGTATTTTTTGTAGAAAATGACATTCCAGAAATCTGGGTTTTGGATCATATTATATTTCTGGATAGATCTACATTGTACAGTTATATGATTATAAACAAAATATGTTAAATTTACTCTTGAATGTACAAGTGCTAGGTGAAATATCTAATTTATTGGTTACTTGTTTTTAAAAAAAAAAAGTATACTTGTTTGTCATGAATTAGTCATATTTAGTAACATAAAATCAGACAATACATGATATACCTAGCATCAGTGACTAATCATATTTCTTAATAGAAGGTCACATAGTTATACTTTATATTGAATGTTTTTAGGCCTATTGTGTGACAGAACCTGTAGCAGGCTCTGATGTTGCAGGTATCAAGACAAAGGCAGAGAAGAAAGGTGACAAGTGGATCCTGAATGGCCAAAAAATGTGGATCACCAATGGTGGGAAAGCTAATTGGTAAAGCTCTTGTAGTTATGTTATGCTTGCATATTTCCATTAGAACTGTGTGTGATTTACCTTTTTTTGGAGGAAAAGTAGTGACAGATGTACTGTTATTACTATTAGGCATTAATAGTTGTGTATACTAAAGTAGTGGTATCTAAACATGATTACGTACTCTTTGAAATAACTATAATTACCATTATCGGAGAAGTGTATAAACGTTATGTACAGCTTAAAATGTTAACACATTGTTATAATCAATTTAATTAGTTTTATCTTAATTCAGTAAAGAAATTTTGCATATGTGAAAACAAAATTACAGGGACGAAGTTGGAGTTTTGGCTTAATTTTTTTCTGTACAGCTAACTTTAAGTGTTAGCCTATAAATGATAAGCGATAAACTTTGGAAATTAAGCTTTGAATGATTAAATTATGGGGCTCAATGTTTAACATTAGACTACGTTTCAGATACTTTAAAATTTTTAGTGAGTTATATGATGTGTGTCATTCAACTCTATGCTGCTTGTGTAATGTGAATTATTAGTTTGATCATTTAAACAATGTATTCCTCTTTTGAGGGTACTTAATTAAAGGCATTTTCAAACAACTTAAGAATTTTGAAATTTTTGTTTAAATGATAGTAAATTGGTTAAAATCCTTTCTAAAATCCAACATATTTTTTCCCGAGGGGTGTCAGTGTTTGATACGATACGTCATAATGGTGTATTATCCTTGTAAATTTTCAGGAGACTGTACCATTCTGCACATGTAGAGTGATGAGGGCTATTCTTAACGCTTCATCTATATTGTTCTTTTTGGAATGAAATGATATTTCTTGAGTTGTTTTGTAGAATATTTAGCTAATCTTGAACATACAGTTGAATTGAATAACTTCTTTTTCATTCTTTACATTCTTTAGTGTCCCTTACTACAAATGCTTTGCCTTTATTAGACAATTTAACAGTGACTGTGTTATCATATTTTAGTTTCTTTGTGGCAAATTATTCTTCTTTCATTATAGTATACTATGATTTTTTTTGTGTTTACATTCTCACTTAAACACTAGCTTTTTATTTAACTTTTCACTACATAATTTCATCAGCTGATGGTGGTAATTTTACTTT
>NW_013667351.1:48696-51104 GCF_000517525.1 Limulus polyphemus | reverse complement strand
ATTTTTTTTAAAGAAGCATTAAACACTGATGGTAAACAAAATTAGGCCAATTTTTTTTTCTTAAAGACTCATTAAACACTGATGGTAAACAAAATTAGGCCCCCTTTTTTTTTAAAGAACCATTAAACACTGATGTAAAAATTTGGAAGTCAAGACTTTAAATTTTATTTATTTTTTATTTTCTGCACTCTTAGTGAGATTTTCTCTGATGGAGCTACTGGATGGATAAAAAAATTTTGTCTAGGACTATAGATAGTACTTGTTACATTGTTATGTAATGTAGTGTGGTAATCTTAACATTTACCCTGTACAGTTTATCAGTGTTCATCTAAAGTACCAGAGTAAGCAGACATATTGATAGATTTTTTTATTATTTTTTGTATCCAAAAGAGCAGTTTTATTCTGTTAGATTGTGTAATCTTTGAAAGCAGTGTGCAAAAATCAAACTTATTCAGTTAGCTGACACCTGCTGTAAGCCTATAACCAAAACTAGTTTTTATTTTTAATGTTTTATTTGTGAGAATTTTGTTAAAATAATAAAGTTTAGTATGTTTATATAGAAAGTCATATGAAATTATCAATTTGATGATAACATAAAAAAAAAGTAAATCAATGTTAAAATCTGTTTATAACGTCTTTGTAATAAAGAAATAAATTAATACGCATGTTGTATATAATATATAGATAATGGATAAATATTTAGCATAAAATTTTAAATAATTACATACGATCTTGACTACCACATAAATAATTTTGTACTGGCTAATAGTCACCAATTTTTGACAATCCAATTGTTAAAGAAACTCCAGGGCTGTCCCTGAATCCCTAACATTATATCTAACCTAAAAAAAGACAGCAAAATTCTTCCATTTAAAACAACTTTCAACACTCTTCAAACTGGAAACTCGTTACAGGCTAGTTAGGAAATAAGGTATTTCCACATTATCTTTTAGTAATATAATTTCTACTTACCACTGTTCTTCTGAAACAGAACAGACTTCATTACCATGCTCTTTTTTTTCTTCTTCTCCTTTTATGTTTCACTTTTGCAGCAATGCTATGTTTTTTTTCTGTACATATATATTATTTTTTTTACAGACTCTATAATCACCACAAGACAGAATACTTTGAGCTGTGGTATAGGTTTTCATTATTACTTACTTCATTTGTTTATGTAAATAGATAATATGTGAACAAAAGTATACATAGATACATACATACTAGTATGATATAATAATTTAATTTCATAGTTTTCACATCTTGCTATAGATTGTGTTTTTTTTTTTTCCTTCTTGTTAAAGGTACTTTGTGTTGGCTCGCAGCAATCCAGATCCCAAGTGTCCAGCTAGTAAAGCATTCACAGGTTTCATTGTAGATGCTAATTCTCCTGGTGTATCTTTTGGACGAAAGGTATGCCAAAGTCAATTAGTAAACACCACAATCAACAATATAAACTAATAAAGTGGTAAAAAAATACAAATAAATTTAACTGTCAACTTCTTTCAGAATATTGAGACTGTGCTAGTGTCTTAAAATTATACAGTCTTAAATATTTTAACTTTTAACTACGAGCATGTACTAATGAAATGTTGTGTTGGTAAAATAATTATTTAAGGTATGCTATTTTAATAAACTAAAAATGATTGCCAATGTAAAGATGTTTTTAAAATGTTATATTTTAGCAAATAAATTAATAGATACATGAGAAAAAGTCAAACTTGTAAGTTTCATTGGTAAATTATTACAATATAGATAATGTAAATTGTACTGTATCGAGGATATAAGTTTATTTTGAAGACGTACTTTCTTTTCGATTGTCACTATTAAGAGATGTTTGTGAATAACTTTGTTTTTAGTTTAACTTTAAATATTGGAGTATAAGATGCATTTAGTAACTATATACAAATTAGCTGCCAATCAAAATGCTCATTTATGAATTGTTTTAGCTTATACTTCCTTTAATTCTACAAGTAACATGCACAGTGCATTATTGTGAATAAAAAAATTTCTGATGATTGCAGTGTCTGTATTTACTAAATTCTGTGACAGCAATAGTTAACCAACATATAATCCACTTTTATCAATAGTAAACCAGCACATAATCCACTTTTATCAATAGTAAACCAGCACATAATCCACTTTTATCAATAGTAAACCAGCATGTAATCCACTTTTATCAATAGTAAACCAGCACGTAATCCACTTTTATCAATAGTAAACCAGCACATAATCCACTTTTATCAATAGTAAAACAGCACATAATCCACTTTTATCAATAGTAAAACAGCACATAATCCACTTTTATCAATAGTAAAACAGCACATAATCCACTTTTATCAATAGTAAAACAGCACATAATCCACTTTTATCAATAGTAAACCAGCACATAATCCACTTTTATCAACAGT
>NW_013667351.1:38891-47696 GCF_000517525.1 Limulus polyphemus | reverse complement strand
GCACACACACACACACACACACACACACACACACACACACACACACACACACACACACACACACACACACACACACACTTATTACCATTGAAATCAACAAATCACATGTGAAAAATAGAATCTGGGACTGGGAATCTGCCAAGGGACTTGATTAGGGGCAATACAATATGTTTTGTTTGTGAATATAAATTTAGGATGTTAGACAAGATTGTTTGTTTGTATAATTAAATTCCTATGATGATTAGATTGGTTCTAGTTGGGTTTTTTTATATTTATAAAACATGATATCTGGACACTTTTGTCAACATTTCATTCAATATCTAAATATTCCAAAAAAGCACATGCTCTAAATGGAGTTTACTCTTGTCAACCATGTGACTACCAAGCCTGACATATTAATTTTTTTTGTTGTGGCTGTTTATGTATAATCCTCAGATTTTTTAATTTTTTTTAATTTTAGGAATGGAACATGGGACAAAGGGCCTCAGATACCCGAGGTGTTATGTTTGAGGATGTAGAAGTGCCAAAAGAGGTATTATCAAGTTTAAAAACTCTAAAATTTTATATTGGATTCTTTTTGAAGGTTTCATTACACGTTAAAATCAGTTTTCGAGTAAATTGATTTAGTGAAACCTACAACCCCCAACAACAGTCCTGGTTTTTAATTTTTTTTTGGTTCACCAAAGACTAAATAAATTTTAAAAACATTTTCCTTTTGTATTTTGTGGTGTCCAAATTTGTACATGTAAAATACCGAGTTGTTTTGTCAAAAATTATGGGAAGAATTGGGAAAAGTCAATCAACATAAAAATATTGAAATGCAAGAATTTAAGGTGAACTTGGTTTGTTCTCACCATTTAAAATTGTTTTTTATTACCAGAATCTCTTCTTTTTTCCGTACGTGTACTTCTTATTAATGTTTCCTTGGACTTCATTGAACATTTAATTTGTTAAGGTTTTAGTAGCTTCCTTTGTTATCCCCCAGTGGGACAGCAGTAAGTCTATGGATTTACAGGGCTAAGATCAGGGGTTCAGTTCCCCTCAATAGACACAGCAGATAACCCGTTGTGGCTTTGCTATAAAATAACACACTCTTTTCTTTGTTATTACTATTTTGAAGTGATTATTACTATAGATGCTTTTGAACATTATGAACAGTTGCTATACTCTTTAAAGAAAATACATTTTGAATTACAGAACACTGTAAAAAGAGAACTTGATATGGCTGATAACTTTGTTTTTAACACATTTGCGAACACTGAACTTGTATTAAAACCAAAAGTTTTGCTACTAATTATCACTTACCAGCTTTCATTGGGAGCATGAATAATACACAGTCGGAGATACACACATTTTTGTGTAATTCTGACCAAGTATGATGCCTATTTTTAAAAGATGCGTGTTATGTTTTTGACCCTATACAATGAATGATGCAGTTGTTTATTAATCACACTTGCTTTTTAGAATGTCTTGATTGGTGAAGGAGCTGGTTTCAAGATTGCTATGGGTGCTTTTGATATGACAAGAGCTCCTGTAAGTAGAAATTTTACAAACTAAGTTTATGGCTTTCAAAAATTTGGAGGTAAACTTTTTTATCACTTAAGTAAAGGTCATTTTAAAAAAATTTAATGTGTTGATATAAACTCAAAGCTATGACACTGAGTCAAATAAAACTTGCTTTTTCTTTAAAAAAACAAAAAACAAGCTTACCTTGCAGTTTTCACAGACAAATACTTAGTTTCTGTGAACAAGTCAAATGTCAAAGATGTTTTAACCTTCAGTATACTTTTCTAAATAAATAATATTGATTTGGCAAAATATTTTTGTTCGCTAAAAAAGCCAGAAATATGATGTTTAAATATTATTAATACATTTATTATCATTTTTTGGTTTATGCCTAATTTTGTTTACCATCAGTGTTTAATGCTTCTTTAAAGAAAAAAAAATTTAACTTTTCACTACATAATTTCATCAGCTGATGGTGGTAATTTTACTTTGTGAAGGGGCACATTATTTTATTTACATGATCATAATTTTGGTTATTTGTGTGGTTAGTGACATGATCTACATATTTTATTTTTTTACAAATCATTAACATTAGTGCTATTTAAGTCATTAATTTTCATTTAACCCAGTCTTATTCTATTAAGAAGACATTCCACTCACTTCTCAACGTCAGTGAAAACTTTAGGTGACATAGATCAAGTTCAGCCAAAATTAGGCCCTTTTTTTTTTTTAAAGAAGCATTAAACACTGATGGTAAACAAAATTAGGCCCCCAAAAAAGCTAGCGTTTAAGTGAGAATGTAATTTAATGTAGTGTAATTTTATATATTTAAGAAAAATTTAGTAAAATTCATTATAGTGCTCTTAGATTTCCAATTCAAAGTCAAATTAGCTCTAGTAATTCATATCTGTATGGTTGCTTTGTATAAAAACTTAAAGAATAATTTGAACTCATTGAAACAATTTGAAGACTTAGCATACTTTGTTAATACTTGTTTGAAAGAGTTTTCATCAATGTGTTTGTTTTATAGTTTTTCTGTTTTTAATTATCCCGTCAATTAAAAGTAAGATTCTTTAAAGGTGTATGAGGAGCTGAGTTTCTAGCTTCACTGGGTGTATTTTTAGAACTGTAAAATAAAGTGTATTGAGGGGGATATGACAATTTTGTGATATCAGCCATATTGTCTGTATAACTTGAATTTTACTAACACTAGGTGGCTGCGGGTGCTGTAGGCCTTGCACAAAGGGCTTTCAATGAAGCTACAAAATATTCATTGGAACGTAAAACATTTGGTAATCTAATTGCTGAGGTAAGATTTGAGGAATTTTATTGTAGTGGAACTTAGGTTAAATCTTGTGTTTCCAGAGATTTTTGAGTGACTAAGAATAGGTACATGAATACATGAACCATTGCTTGAAAATTACTGATATTTCTTCTACAATAGAAATGTGCACTCGAATAATATTAAGTAAAGGAATTAATGAGAACAGTGCATACTAAAACATTGCTCTAATGATGTGTAACAGTAAAATTTCAATTGTAGTTAACATATAATTGTTTCAAGATGTTCTCTTTCAAGTAATTTTGCTTGACTTCTTTGTTGCATTATTTCTTTGAAAATATGTTATTAGTCAATAGAATTTTACTCCAGATCACAATATCAGAAAAAAACAAGTTTAAAAAAGAAGTAGTCTATTAAATGAATCTGTTTAAACAGGTTAAAAAAGAAGTAGTCTATTAAATGAATCTGTTTAAACAGGTTAAAAAAGAAGTAGTCTATTAAATGAATCTGTTTAAACAGGTTAAAAAAGAAGTAGTCTATTAAATGAATCTGTTTAAACAGGTTAAAAAAGAAGTAGTCTATTAAATGAATCTGTTTAAATGGGTTACAAAAGAAGTAGTCTATTAAATGAATCTGTTTTGATACTGTAATATTTGAGTTTACTGAACTAGTTTTGTGATATGAATTAATAAGATAGTTAGCTAATAAGATAGCTTAAATTATTATCAATATTTTGATGACCTTCAATCGGTGATATGTTTAAACTAAATGCTGATATGTTTAAAAAAATCTGTTTATGTATGTTTATACACAGATTTTTTACACACACACACACATACTGTTCATATAAAAATTAAAACATTGCAGGAAGTATTTTGACTACTTATCGCAGAATGGATTGTGTAGTTTGTTTGACTAAATGAAAATTTATTTTCAACATGTTTCTAGCAATTGAGTTTACTTCAATGTAGTAATTTACCTGTTAATTCTGAAGAAGGTTACCTGTGCATGTTTAAATATAATTTCTTCACTGTGCAGCACCAAGCTGTTCAGTTCATGTTGGCTGAAATGGCTATTGGTGTCGAAACAGCCAGGTTGGCATGGATGAGAGCAGCATGGGAGATCGACCAGGGCAGGAGAAATACATACTGGGCATCCATTGCTAAAGCCTTAGCCAGTGATGTAGCTAATAAATGTGCTACTGATGCAGTTCAGGTGAGATATTTGTTTGGTACCACTTATTATATTTACAGTATTTTGTGTTATCAAGTGAAATAATTTTTTTTTCTCTAGCGACATTGAGATTGTTATTTTAAGAGACCAGGTTGCTGTAAAAAATTCTTCTAATACACAAAATTTAGGGAAATAGTTCATAGAAAGGAAGATAAAAATTAGCTTGCATGTTGTCTTTTATATATGAGCTACAAATTGGATATGCTTATTTACCTTGATACTTATTTTATTATGAATGATCCAGCTATACTAATAACACTGTGTATTGCTGGGAAACATCCCTGCTGGTGATCAAAGCTAATTTGTTAAGGGATATTCTGTTGTTAATATGAAGAAATCTGTTAGTTAACTTGAAAGGATGTAATATAAATGATCTGTGAAATTACATGTCTGAGAATAAATTTTATTACTTAAAACTGCCATGCATTTAATCTTACTTATGTAACTGTAATCTTCTGTGCATATATTTCAAGTATTTAGTTTTATTACCATCTTAATTAAAATACAAATGAAAACATACTGTCAATAAATTAACCATCATTCTATGATTTAAAAACTTAACTATATCATCTAGTGAAGTCAAATTTTAGCAAACATACAGAAACCTCATTATAATAACGCAGTTGCTCTTGGTATTTACTATTTAAGCATTCTTTTACATGCTCACAGAGAAAGATACAGACTAGAAGTACGCTAAACAGCTAAATTTGAAATACTGAAGAAATTTATATTTAACACCTTGGAGGTTCATGATTTCTTGAGCAGCGTAAATAATGTTGGATGAAATGTGAATGAATTGACCTTGTACTAACTGCAAGACCATGTACAAGCATAAATGCAGAATCAATGCAGTGGCCATGATTTGTATATTACTACTAGACCACCGTGACCCGTTGGGTCACCCACTATTCAGAGGTTATGAAGAATTCAAGCTAGTTTTAATATTGCACCAAAATGAAGGTTTATTTTGAGATAATTAAATATTTCAATCCATTCGTGTTATTCATAATTCAAGAAAAGATATTTGATTGTTGATCGGGAGTAAAAGGAAAGACCATTTAATTTTTCAAAGAAGATGAAAACATTGTCAGGGAAAAAGATTTGAATGAAGAAGTTTCGTAAAAAGTGCGAATGGTAGTGTGATGTAAAATTACTCATGCTAGAAATTTTTATAAAAGTGACCTGAAAAAGTGGCGTTAACTCAGTAACCCCTGGCCTGATTTTAACGAAACTTGTTTTATTCTGTTTCTATTCTCATTTCATTACAAATATGGCGCTATTGTGTGCCGATTTTGCTGTATTTAATTACAAACAAGCGAACAATCTGAGTTCTAGTAGTAAGTAGATAGATAAACCAATATGTGGTGCCATCTAGTGTACCTAAATTCATCTAGAAATTTTCATAAAAGTGACCCAAAAAACGGCACCAACTCAGTAACTCATGGCCCGATTTTATTCTGTTTGTTTTATTCTGTTTCCATTCTCATTTCATTACAAATATGGTGGTGCTATTGTGTGCCGTTTTTGCTGTATTTAATTACAGACAAACAATTTCAGAGTTTAGTAGTATATAGATAGATAGATGATACTACACTGGTACACTGTTCTGAACAAACAAAAATGTACAATGTATTAAATATAATAGTCATCACACAACAAGTGGTAAAAAAAAAGTGGAATGTTTCTGTCGTATACAGTTACAGTATTAATCGTAGCTAAACATCATAAACTAGAGACTGACTTATTTTAATCACCATTTAAACACAGATTAAACTTGTATTGAATCACTTAATAAATTTGTAGTTACTAGTTAGCCTCTTGGAGATTTGTGATTTCTCAAGCAACATGAACAAACAAAAAACACTGTGTGTCAAATTAAAAAATACATCTATCCATTATGTCATAGGTCATAAAGAAATGGAATGTTTCGATACGAATTTGTAGCTAAGACAAATTACAGTAATTTAGCATTGACCATAGTCATGACATCTTAAAGTTCTATAAGAAATGTAAAACAGTCATAAAGAACTCTTAAATTAGTTCAGTTGGCAGTCATTTGACATCTTTATCAAATTTTCTACTAATAGTTAGACTGCACAGTTGAAAAATGTTTCTGTCAAAATGAATTATGACGTTAAAACATTAGCAAGTTGATGGCACAGTCAGGAGTCAAGATGTATAAAATATTTACTAATCATTTTGATTTCTCTTTATTATGGAACACAAGCGATGTTGTTTGTCCAAAAATGTTTAATATAGCTTTTAAATATGCATTTTAGAACACACAAAAGATATCACACACTGGCATAGAGTGTCCCAAACTACTATAATTTCTCTAGCTTTATAACTAATCTATAAATAGGTTAAACATTTTCATTGCAGCTCGGCGCAGTTCTTTTAGCCTAACCGTGTCAAGTTTTTATGGTAAACAGTCAGGTTTTACTGCTGAAACAAAACAGTCATCTGTTTTATGTAGTTTAGAATTTGATCTTTGTATTGGTTATAAACGTATCCAATAGCAATGTCAAAGAGAATCGTAGTAGATATTTCTTAAAAGACCGTATATGTGAGTGGCATTTCCCGTACCAGTTGAGCAAGTATAGGGATTTTTAGTACCTATCGTACGTGTTTCTAAGTCTGAAGCATGTACAAGCAAAGATAAATATATCTATAATTGAGAAATCGGAGCATCCCTACATCATGACTCGGAGGTACAGATTGAGAATTTTGAATATTTCATTTTGAAATTAAGAATTTGAAACTTAGATAATATAAAAATGTGAATTACAAACAACATTTTTATGCCAAGTTTATTAACATGCATTGACAATAAAGTAGTTTAATTAAATTTTGAATGTAACTCTGTAAAAAAAACATTGTGACATGCATTTTGACCTTCTCATATGCACAGGATTTATGTGGATGACATTTCTGATTTCAATTTACAACTTTCTTGAATTTATTTCATGCTATAAAGCTTGGTATCAGGTAAGATTTGACTACATAGCATATCATAAATTTGCTAAAGATGTTATATCTTTTAGATTGGATCATGTCTCTTGACTAACATGGGATTTGTTTTGCTTTGACAAAACTAAAAGTAACCAGTTATTTTAGGGATAAGTATCCAGATAGAAATCTTCAAATGAGAATAAGTTTTAAAGCACAATTTTATTATGTTGCTCTTGTTTGTAACTCAAGTGATGGAGAAGGTTATGTGCCCTATTGATTTTAAAAGGTGCGTGTGTTTGCTCTCACATTTTTCTGTTCAATATAACTGCTCTCTTTGACTTGGCAGTGAGATGTGGTTGTATTTTGGTATGGTAATGACTTATTCTTCTCTCATATTTGAAAAAGTTAATCAACTCTTTGACTTGGCAGTGAGATGTGATTGTATTTTGGTATGGAAATGACTTATTCCTCTCTCATATTTGAAAAAGTTAATCACTTTTAAATTTATTTCTGTTATTATGTAGTATAGTATACTCCTTGAAGCTTATATAACAAAGAATGTCTTAGCTGGTAGACATTTATACATCATTTGATGCTACTAGTGTATTCACGCATCCATAGTTATCTTGAAATTTAGCAATATCCTTTTATATAAGGCTGTATTTTTATTCAGCTTTTAGTACATTTTAGCTAGGACATTAAATGTATTTTTGTTCAAATTATTTGTTTATAGGTGATGTGCATTTATTTTGGCAATGCGGTATTCAGCATTTTAATGCTTATTTATCATTTTTATAATTCTGGTTTTTAATAAAGTTTAGTTCTGTCATTGGTGAGTATTAACTAAATTTTGATATTTCATGTTACTGAAAAAAGGAGTGGACTGATAGGAAATCGAAAGCTCCTGATGAAGCTGTAATAGTGAAATATTAAGCTAATAAATTTACATTCTGGAGATATAGGTCATTATTTTATATACGTTTATAAAAATGTGTTGTAATACACTCCACTTTGCGTTAAATAAAGTAAAGAATAATAATTAGTTTGAATCTTCTTTTATATAGGGTACACATTTATTGTTTAAGTCTGAATTAGATTTAGAATGTACTAATTACATTACTTCTGTTTATTACTACGCCATTTTTCTCTATAATGCTTTTCTTGAATTTTATAAGTATCTGTTTTTTTATTTATACTAAATGTTACTTTCTTAACTTTCATACTTTGTTCTCTATAAAGCTTGATTGGGGTTTTAAATTTAACCCTATTTGTAATTGCTTCTGGTTTAATTTTTTTCTTCATTTTTTTTTGTTTTTTTACATAGATCTTTGGTGGAAATGGCTTCAACTGTGAATATCCGGTTGAGAAGTTGATGCGCGATGCAAAAATATTTCAGGTAGGTAAATTATGAAAAAAAAACCTTGAAGACTAAACCTATACTTTGGGCATAGATAATTTTTTATACTTGTATAAAACGTCTAGCTTTGAGATGTCATACACTTTACAGTATTGGAAAGAATTATAAAAATGCATAGGTGGTGCACTTACATGAATCACACAGACTTAGTAACTGCAACTAAATGGTCAGTTTATCATTAGTATGTTATTACAAAAAAAAAAAATGAATATTTTGTTTTTGCTTTAAACAAAGCAGTAAACTTTGTTTGTATGCTACCATAACTTTATCAATGTATAGTTGTTGTTTAGTGTTAAAATGTGCTGTATTACTCCCCAAAATTCACCAAATTTGTGTGGTTGCTGGTTGATCATCTCAGTTTCCATATAATCCCTGTTTACTGTTAAATGTGCTGTATTACTCCCCAAAATTCACC
>NW_013667351.1:22949-37913 GCF_000517525.1 Limulus polyphemus | reverse complement strand
CAACCATTATTTGTCTCAAAGTGGGTTCTTCGTCAACCAAACTAAAGATATTTATAACTCATGAGCGAGACATTCGGTGAAGCCACCTTTACAGGAACCCACAAGGAAAAAAATAAAAGATAAAAGAACGTTTTCAAATCCATAAGCATTCTTCAGCTAAAGAGTACTATAATCTAGATGGATATAGAAGCTGGTTAACATAAAATGAAACAGGACGTGTACGCTTTTATGAATTGTGTCAAGAGTTTGTTTGACTAAAGCCGCCCTCAGGAGTTACATTGTTTTAGGTCATAATCTTTTTGACGTGAATATCTCGAACCGGTTTTAGAAGAGAGAGAGAATCACACATATTTTCAGGAAATGAAAAGATAAAAAGTCGTTCTGAGTAAGAAAAGGTTCAAAGATCATTGTTCGGCAGTTGCCTTACTTTCGCAGGTGTTTGCTAATTATTGCTGCATGACCTACTTTACCCATCCAAAGGTTGGGTCTAGGACCGACGAGCGTGACCTCTATCTATTGCGGCATGGAGATAAGATGAAAGATTATACGGAAAAAGAAACCGATTAACCTAAGAAAGTTTAAAATGGAACAAAAAAAAAAAAGAGCGATAATTTTGAGTACGATGTTACTTGACGAGAAACTAATACTCAAACAAAGGCTATTTCAACCACGTATGTGCACACACACACAATATAAAAGTATTTTCCACTTTCATTTTCATGACTCGATAACAGCTGATAATCTAATTATTGCACCAATACAGATAATGACAAACAAATTCAATGATGTTTGTTGAAAAATAGGCTTTTTTGTTGTTACGTTTTCACTTATGTTACCATAACTTTGTTGTTATTGTTTGTTTGTTTGTTTTTAATTATGCACAAAGCTACTCAAGGGCTATCTGTGCTCTGCCCACCACGGGTATCGAAACTCGGTTTCTAGCGTTGTAACTTCGCAGACATACCGCTGTGCCACTGAGGGGGGGGGCTTGTTGTTATTAAGCACAAAGCTAAACAATGGGCAGTATGTGCTCTGCCCACCACACGTATCGAAACCCGATTACTCTACTGAAGTTTTCAGTTTATAATTTAAATATATCTCTATGTAATTATTAAATGGCCATAAGAATAAAATAAAACGGTAAGTAATATATTTTACATCAAAGCATTTAATCTCTCTTAGGGGGGAAAAAAAGAACAAAACTGTTCCTTAGTGTGAACAAAAATAGTCAGACACTTTCACGTGTTTTCGACGTGAAAAAGCGGGTCATTTAACCTGTATTATCTTGCTGTAGACTGCGTGATTTTTCTTATTACCATCGCCAAAACCTCAAGAAATCAAAAACACAAATGAACAGTCTACATCATATACATATGCACAGGCAGCATGTAAACACACTCAAAATCAAGAAACACCTAAACAAGTGAAGAACACACAACCCACAAGTATCGCAACACAATAAAACAAAACAGTAAAGCAGCCTAAAACCGTTTTTACGAATTCATAAGACAATACCGAAATCCTCAAAATCAAGAATCATAAAATAAAAACATAAAAACATTACTATTCATCAACACTTTACACCTTTACTTCCACATATAACACAATTAGTAGTAAATTTACAAACACGAATCTCACAGAACACAACTACACAGTTACACAGAAAAGGAAAGTAGTAACAGAAAAACGCACAGTTACACAGAAAAGGAAAGTAGTAACAGAAAACACACAGTTACACAGAAAAGGAAAGTAGTAACAGAAAACACACAGTTACACAGAAAAGGAAAGTAGTAACAGAAAACACACAGTTACACAGAAAAGGAAAGTAGTAACAGAAAACACACAGTTACACAGCAAAATATCAATCTTTGTTTATTAAGTCTTAGGTTTATAAATCAATGTTTTTCTCATGTCTATTTTTTCTTTTCGCATATTGTCTATCTATCATGCAAAGTAATATTCATTTTAAAATTAAAATACTTAATGCATCAGAAAATTTTGAAATTTTAAATGCGAAATCTTTATAATGTTGAGATAGTTATCAAGTGTTTCATAAGAAAAAACTTTATATTTTATCTGTTATTTTCAGTAATTAATCTCTGTACGGGTTCGGTAGATTTTACAGATCTCGCAACCACCATAAAAAATTTGTAAATATAAATTATGCCTCTTTCATTCTAGAATGAACACAAATTATAACAAGAAAACACAAATGTTTAGACGAAATAGCTTAAATCTCATAACATTATACATTTATATATATTTATTATTTTTATTATATTGACCTTTTAGCTGTTCCTGGCTAACAATACAGAAGTTATAATGACGTGGCTCATGTTACCATATAAAATAACATAAAACTGATCTTTGGTCTGTGCAAAGTAACTTGTCTTGGCTGTGTTTCAGTAAACTAGTATTTTGTAAAATACAGTAACATTTCAATTATTACACATTATATATGTATATAGATTATTGCTATTTTGAAATAAGTTCTTAAACATATTTTTCCTAAAACATAGAAAAGTAAATAAAGTAAAGCAAACATATCTAGTTACGACCTTTGTACACGGTTGCTGCTTTATGTAGGTTGCTAAGCCTTTAAAAATTTTGCACGTGGAAGATATGAAAAAATATTTTTTTAAGGTTTTTATATATACATTTGAATAACTAAAAAATCATAAATTACTACATTAATACCTCAGAATTCCACTATAATTTTTAAAGTTTAGTAACTAAGACGTATTTTAGTCTAAAAAAAATATGAAATTTTGAACAGACTAAAAACACACCCTATCTTGTTGAAATATTGGTTCAAAAGAAAGAAATGGCACCAAGTTAGTTAAAATGGCTGAGAAAGCCACTAAGGGGACATTCTGAGCTTCCAGTTGGTTATTCATGTCATGTATAGAAAGAAGTAAGTGTATATAAGGGAGCATTTCCAAAAATGGACAGAGGTGGGCAGGGTGCCACTGTGAGCAATATCTTAGCAAATTGAAAAGATAAGATGCTCTTATTTTATATTCTAGCTTGTCAATATTGGTAATTTGAGTTTCTAATTCGTTCGAAACTATAGACTTAGTATATTGACTTCACAAACATCTAATTTGAACTAGTGCTGCATCCAACATACCACGTGACACTCAAAAATCCATGTTTATCTGTTTTTTTTATATTTGCTTTTAAATTAAGAAATTGAGTAATATATGATACTAAAATTTGAATTATAATCTACTGTTTGATACTAAACTTATTGACATAAACTCATGAAATAGTAGTTCAATAAAATTTTGAATAGGAGTCAACAAATGATATGACATGGCCTTTCTTTCACCCATGACCTGTTTCGAAAGGGTTAAGCTGTGGTTTTTGAGGCTACTTTGTACTAATGTGTATTCTGTTGTTCTAGAGGTAACACTCCCCTGTACTTACAGCTAGAATATTGGCAAGGTGTCTACTGGATTGCCACGTGTCATGCAAAGAGCATACTCTCTATTATTTAACATTACTTTTGAAGGTTGGGTTTTCTACTACAGCCATTTTTACCATCAACAGTACTTTTTTTTATTCTCCTGAAAAAAAAAAAGCGAATTATTTGAAAGTGCTCGAGTTTTGGAAACCAGCACTAGATTCATTTTAGAATTTTTCATACAGCTCCATTTGAAACATGAAATTTCATCTCAATCCGTTGTTTGGAGAAGCCTTCAATAGAAAAACTTTGATTTCTACATATTTGTCATGTCATTTTTGTCCTTGGAACCATGAGTGCAGTCAACACCTTACTACTGGGAATAGTATGATTGTCTGTTCTTTTGTAGGCATAATGCCAGTGTGGTAGTGCCTGATTGGTTTGTTAGCCAGTCAGCGTAAACCAGTACGACTATACTCTGGGGCAGTTCATTTTCATGCATAAGAGGGGGGGGGGACAGAGAAATTCTATAATATTTCCATTTTATACCCATTTTCTTCATTGTTTTTATAATTCTTTCCAACAATGTCTATTTATAAATTTGATATACAATATGAAGAAAGGATTTAAGGGTTATTTTAGTAAAAGTAAACTTGGCATTAATATGTTGGGAAAAATGTGATAGCGATACATATAACAATGTCATCTGAGTATTGACTTTACCTTTGAGGAATTTCAAAGTTTGTCACCAGATGGTAGTATAAAAGCTTCTGTAGCTATTAGAGTATTAATGCTTTCTTACTATTTTTCACAGATATACGAAGGTACTTCCCAGATCCAGAGGCTGATAATCAGTAAAGAGCATCTAATGAAGGCTAAAGAAACCTTGATGTAACAAAAAAAAAAGTCAGAAGCAAATAAAATGCCAGATCTTGAAAGCACTGAATAAAGGTCTACTTTCAGGCCTACTGACATCTGTAATTTGCTCAATCAACTGCTTATATGGGGGGGAGAAAAAAAGTTTAATATTTTGTAAACTCTGTGCACCAGATTTGAACTTAATAATCATAATTAAAAAAAGTGGTGGCTAAATGATTAATAAAATCAAATACAGTAATACTTTATAATACAAAAATAGTGGTTTCTCTTTATAAAAAAAAAAATAATTGTTATATTTTCACATTACAATTTTGACTGTATTCAACAAGCCAGAAGTTTCAGTTTAATCAATGTAATAAAATATTTTACAATTACATATACTTCTTGTACTATTTTTTTTTTTCACTTAGTGAATGTAGTTGGGTATCAATAGGGTACCCGAACCTCATAAAAACAGTATCTGAGATTTTTGAAACTATCAAATCATTACATTTTCTTAATAGTCTGATTTGATTCAAATTCTTTGTTTAGGTTCAACATGTCTGTAAGGGGATGGTTAAATACATTAACTGAAAGTTAACATGCAATGGTATGTTGGTAGATACAAGTTAAAACTTGTGGTTCAGGAGTCTATGTGCTGCTCTGGGTGAAACCCCTTTTACACGTTTCCATTCTTATGAGTTTTTCTTAAAACTTGCTTGTACCTAATTTTTATTTTTCTGCAAAATCTTTTAAATTTGTTGTAATCCAATTTATTAGTGACCATTCCCTTCAAATTTTGCAAGCAAAACAAAGTGTAGTAATAAAGTGGCATATAATTCTTACACAGGCAAAGATAAGATATCAATATAACGTTCTCCATATAATGTTGTTTGTTGTAAGCAGGGCCCTACATTTTCAGTTTTGATTTCATTTAAGTTTTCCCGCGAATTTATCGGTGTTTATTACAACAACGTAACAGATGAAAATTGGTGCAAAAAACTCTTAATAATTTTACTAGGTAAATGTAGGGGTTTGTTTTGGTGGATACAAGAACAGGGGGAAAAGTATTTTGTAAATTAATGCCTTGATGAATGGAATTAAATGTGATTTGCTGCAGAGATTAAAACAAAATGCGGCCTCTGAGTTTAAGAAAATTATATTTCTCTAATTCCCAATAAAACTTTTCATTTTAATAGAGTTTACTGTTGTAGACTTAGAACTTTTAGCCTGTAAGTATTTACATTTAGGCCTAATATTTTAAAATGTGTAAGTGGTAGGTATAAGTGTGGATGTCATGACCCACATGGTGGGCGTGGGATTCATCAGTATGTTCAGATGCATACGCACTTCAGAGCTTGCATGGGCGCCCATTTGTTTACTATGTGTTACTAATACATTTCCCCAAAAGGGGAGCCTAAGGCTGTCTGGAGCAGTCACCTGTGTTGTCTATCAGTTAGTCAGTAGACACTAAAATTACATCACATAATCCCTCGCTTAGTGTCACAATTTATCTTGACGTCAGTAAAATGTGTGCATGCCATGAATCATGAGAAAAATTATGCAGTCTGTACTCTACAGCACTGCATGACATATTAACTTGAAAAGCAAGAAATAAAAATGTTTGTTACTCTTACTTTTGGTTTTATTTACTCTTGAAAACGAACACTTTTGGGGACCCTGAGGAAGTACATCTATTATTTATACATGTATCTCATGCAGTGTATTGTGTTTTCCAGTAAAACAAGTTATTTTTTTACATATTTAAATGATACAAAAAAGTAGGGTGATATTCGGAAAACCAAAACGAATAATACTCAGTATGTTTTTGACAAAAATTGGTTTAAACTGAAAACATAGGGCCCTGTATGTAAGGAATAACGTACTTTAAAATTATGTTTAAAAATAAGTTATCTTTACTTAATTTTTTATTGCTGTACAACTTAAATGACAGTGTTAACATACACAAATTCAAGAGTAAAAGTGTAACAGTGAAACCACCTATGGTAAAAACTCTACAACAACAGTTCGCACAGGAAATCCAACAGTTTGTAACTGGTTGTGTATTGTTATCAAAATTTTTACTTCTTAAAATATTTATTCCAGAGTGTTTTTATTGCCAAAAAAATCAAGTTAAACCAGAATACTGTTGCGTCAGCGAGGTCACGTGACTAATATCACGCAACCCCTTTCTAGAAATATCCTGTTACTTCAAGAATGCCCTAGCATTTACTAGATATGTGTTAGTCTTGTGTTCACAACGTGACGGGGTAACGAGGTATGGTGTAATTTAACTGAGTATTGTCGAGCATAAGCACGTGAGACGTTCTAGCGTTTGTTATAGAGCGACTGTTGAAATTAAGTGTATTGGTAAAGTTGTATTAGTAAAGAATAAACCAGTTTTATTTAAGAAAGGAATTGTGTCGCTAAAGTTTTGTCGGAACGAAGTTACGGAAAATTAACTAACGAACGGAGACATAACAATACATATATTGATAAAAGTAAGAATTACATATTGTCTGAAATTTTCTTAAATAACTTACTTTTAAATTTAAGAAGGCTGTTTTTTAATCCTATTTTCAGTTATTGCTATATATTAATGTATTCTTATATGTTATATATTGAAATATAAAAGGAGTGGTTGTTCCAGCATTTTATTGACTGCACTATATCATCTAAAATAAAAACCAAAAGAAAACAAATGATGGGAATAGGTTTTCATTTATTTACAGTCACATATAAAAAAATACATATTGTGACATCTACAGGTATTTTTGATAAGAGCTGTATTATCTATAATGTATAATTACTTATGGTTGTTTGTTTACTTTGGTAGGTATCTTTATTTTTCACAATAATGGTTATTGAGGTTAATTGAATTTTTGAGGCTAGCACCATCTATGTAAAGTTTCAAAACCATGAAATAAACTGTCAAGGATTTGCTTTCACAAGTGAACACTGGAAACAGAAAATTTATTTAAAACTTTTATAATAAGGGGGAAAGCATTAATGTGTAATATATTAACACTTAGACTAATTGATGTTGTTTAAGATAAAATGAAAGAAATGCCATCAAAAATCAATACCCTGATTTATTTACAACTTATCTGTTTAGCATAATTTTTCTCAATGGGTATAATTCTAATTAAAGGTGTTTTAAAATTAGTCAAACAATGCAAGTCGAAGTTGAGAAACTTCTTGTATCATATAAAGGTGAAAATAATTGAAAAAAATCATGATTGCTTTAAAAATGGTGGAACGTTTTTCTTTTTTTTTTTTTCTTTATAGAAATCAGCAAGGAGGTATTACTAGAATTTTTACATAACACTCTTACTTGTATCACTCTAAGCCACATGGTGTAAGCCAAGCAAAAAAATCCCCCTATATGCTTTTTGCACTGATATAACACCAGTAAATCTCTGGAATTGGTGAAGTTTACCCACAGTTTGAAATTATGTTACTTAATATGCATGCTTTGAACTTAAGTTTACTGGCAACATTTAGTCCTGTTAAATTATTATATTTCTAAAGCATCTGAACCTATTAGACAATATTCATTTGAAAAATAACACTGAAATTGACCAAATGTTTATAACTTGTTGCTTGCTCTAACTTTAGTTAAAATTTAATACTGAATTAAATATGATAACAGTTAAAGAGCTCTTTATAAATGACAGCAAGTAAACCTGAAATCAAAATATTTACTGTTGGAAATATTTAAAATAGAACATGGTTTAAAATCCTCGTTAGATAAAAAATACTAGAGAAAAAAGGAAATAGTCTTATTTCTTCAAAGTGTATCTTTAGTGTTATAATTTCAACCAAAGTTGTCAAGGAATAGATATAATAAGGTTACATCCTTTTCGTTGATATACATTTACATGGCTTAAGCCAGCTAAAATAATGCATATTCTATTCACCATACTCGTTAATCTAGAAACTAATTACGACCCTGGTAGGGCCTTAAGTTAGTCCTAACAGGAGGTTCTGGAGCAGGCTTTGCATTGCTCAGGGGATTAGCGGGCTCAGGTGGAGTCTGCGGCACTCGTACTGGCTGGATGTCGTTAAGCCCTCGTCCGTTTTCTTCTTCCCGGGGTGCTGGGGTTGTTGGAGGAGGTTCGCTGAAACGATTGAAATCAGAAGTCATCAATAACTTGTTTTGCTTCAAAAACATATATTTCCCATTCAACCTAAATCATAAGAGGCTGTCTAGGGCGCAAAGTACTCGAGAGTCTATTGTGAATAGGGATGCAGCACTACATCATTCATTGAATTATCGCCAGCTCTCTAAAATATTGTTTTACTTCAATAGAGTTCGCCGGTAGCTCGGCGGGAGCATATGAGGCCGTTTAAGGAATAGGAACGATTCTTCCGCCTGACTCCCATTCTCCAGCAGCTGAAGGTTGCTTATTTTTGTAACTGTCAGTAAACCCAGAAGCACGTATGAAACTGAAAGTCTTTAACGTATTTTTTACATTCAAGATATTTGGAAAACATGAAAATTCCCATCATAAGAGTAACTAAATCACAAAGCATTTACAAAAGGTAGACATTCCTCTCCAGGTTTGCATGGCTAGAGAATCCAAAGTTACTATAATACGCATTGATGTAGGCTTACTGACTCAAACACAAGTTTTATTATAAACTTTTTTTTTTATATCATTAAGTGAATACAGAAATTTTCATAATAAAATTCCTGTGTGTCATTTAGAAATGAAAGTATTTGTCTGAAAATATTTGTCAAATGATAATAATAAATAAATAAAGTACGTATTACTGCTGTTAAATAAATTTTATGCCATATTTGTCGATAAATTGAATTTGCTTTTCTATTTCACCTTTCGTCATATTCCGGTATTAAGTTTTAATGCTCATTTCATCATTTATGAAAATGTAGGCTTAAAAATGTTATTTTTATATTACGATAGAATCCAGTGCCGTCTAGGGGGATTTAACTTTTATATTTCAGGTAAAAATTGCATGATCTGTAAAAAAAAAATTTGACAAAATATAAAAAAAAAGATATTGAACATTTTTACTTATACCTAATATGGGGAGAACTTTTATTTTTTTCCTGTTTAGTTTGAAATTATGTTCACCAAAATAATTTATTATCGCTTTATAGAAGTCATATCAACTTAAACTCTTACCAGCCTGGGACCTTTTCGGCGTATTCACATTGAAGGGTGGTAGGATTGAAGGCGAGACGAGAAGCGCAACGGAATAACCGAGGATAACCATTGGTACAAAACCAGTAGATAACACATCTATTGGGGATGGGTATTGGCCCATGTGATACGTCCTTGCAGACAGCTGGAAACAGAGAAACAGATGTATTTATATAAAATAATAGACCCACTGTTGAAAGATTCATACCAATATAAAAACACTTAAATAAAAACTTATGCATTATTTTAAGTCAATAAAATAGATGTCGGAGATATTTCAAATTTTTGTATTTTATGATTTTAATGAAATATACATTAGATTTTAAACAAATGTAAACTGCAATTTGTATAAATTCTAGAAATACGCCTATTTTTATATATATTTTCTATTTTTGAAATAAAGTAACATGTAAGAGAAAATTATTTAAAATTTCAAAATATTAAAGTTGTATATTGAGAACGAACCGTAATCTTATTGGAGTCCAATAAACATTTACAATGAAATATATGTAAATAATATATTTAAAGAATGTGCGTGAATACATGAATAGTTTCAGGTTTAGCCTCACATCAGGTGAAAGATGTTGAAATCATGTTGAAACTAGTCATGTGATTTATTCTTTCAAGTTATAGAATATTTTCCTTATCTAATGTCAGAGAGGCATTACTTAGTCCAAACAACAGTACACATTTGAGCTATATAAGAAACGGACTTTTATGAACGGATATTTGACCTCTAACGCTTTTGTAGTAGTAATTAGTTGGCCAACCAGAACCAAAACTTTTATGAACACAAACTAACCAGGTTAAATAATTCAGTCAACCAGATGATTTAATCTAAAAAAAACATCACTAATGTCGAAAATAATTAAAATATTTCTTCCACTAATTCATGGATACAACAACAAAAAGTACAGTGAAAATTTTTTTATTAGGTATATACCCAGTAAAAGATGAAGGGGTCGCAAATGTATAAATCTGAATTGTTTTAGTGTTTTTAATACTGGGTTTAACAAGTGTATATATTTAATGTATCAAATTAAAATCACTTACATTTCGAGCATTGATTACATACTGTGTGATTAGTTTAATGTAATACTGAGTATAAAACTAAAAGTCGGTATATTTTACATTAATATTTATAAAAGTGTATTATTAAAGAATGTGTGTGTATAGAGATACTTACGATGCGCTTGACAACCTTGCACGTTACTAGGCCAATCACACGCCTCGAGCTCGGAGCTGTACAGGAGAGAGAAAGGGCATCTATGAAACGATGCTGTTCCGTTCCAACACTCCCAGAAACTTCTGCAGCTGGTCTCATGCTGGAAACGACCCCACAACGATTTACAGTGGTCCGTTTCAATAAGGGCTTCTGCAAAATTAAAGATTAAAACTCAACAAACATTTTTAGACCGATCTTGTAAAATATCAAAAGAAGATGCAACAAGCTAAATTGAAACATATTTTCCCCTCTCAGCAGAGACTCGCCAGTCTTGCTGTCTCTGCTTAGCAATGTTTTTGTTTTTTCCGTAAAGGTAAATAACGTAATAATTTTGTTTAATGTTACGAAAAACAAGTTTAGAAATATCAAAACATAATAACTACTACAAAAATAAATGCTCCCAGTGACTCAGCGGTATGTCTGCGGGCTTATAGCGCTAAAATTCGATACGCGTGGTGGACACAATACACATAGCGTATTGTGTATCTTTTTGCTTAACTACAAAAACAAATGGCTCAATGTAAAAACAGATAGCTTTTAAAGCTACTTCGAAAAAGAGGGTGATAGTCTGATGGAATTTGTTTAATTTCATTCATTTTACAAGTGTTAACGTTTGCTGTACCTCTCAATTTTACAAAAATTTGTCCTTTTCATGTCCGCGTCTTACAGTACAACCTGAATCAATTTATTTATTATTTTATTGTTTGTGGCTTAAGATGTTACTATCTCAAAACACTACTATTATTTAACCCTTTTTCCTTTTAATTTCATATTTTCCCCCTGACACGCTCAGCAGCTTGGCTACCCAGTATTTATATGATATCCGTTGAATGTTTGTTTCATAGTAAAGCCACAGTGGGCTGTCTGCTGTGTCCACCGCGGAGAATCGAACCTCGGATTTTAACGCTGTAAGTCCGTAGATGTACCATAGTCCCACCGGGGGACCCGTTGAATGTTCCATGTCAAACTGGCTACATTTCTTCATCTAAGTAAAAACATTTTTCAAACAATAGCCTTATTTAATAGTTTCGTTTACGGTTTATTTACTGATTAATTATTTATTTTTTTTTACAAGTTACAACTTTTACAGCACGTTAGATTTGTATTTAAAACAGGTACGACGTTTTGATCGAATTCCAGTGAATGAAACGTTGTACCTGTTCTAAATACAAATCTTACTTACTTACTGTAAAAGCTGTAACTTGTAAGAAAAAAAAACACTTATTTATTTTGAAGCTTTTCAATTCAAATTTCTCCCGGTATAGAAACCTAGATACATAAAGTGTACAGATATTTCTTTATAATATGTATTTATCTCTTTTCTTTTTAGGTTACTTACGTCCCATTGTACGAATTCCATCTGGACATCCAGCACGTTTTGGATAATCACAGTTTTGATAAAGACCCCGACGTTTGCCTCTGAAAACAAGACCATTGGGACATTCTTGCAGTGTCTCTACGCCATCTTTACATTCATAGTAGTAATCACAATATTGCTCATGAGGAAAGAGGCCATCCTCAGAACATTTTGAGTCTCGCGACCTCTGTCCCAAACCTGAAAATAAATGCATACTAAAATTTTTCAGCGACAGTAAAGAAAAAAAAAAAAAACACTGAGAAAGATAAACGTTCAAAGTCACCTAAATAAATAATTTCAAGACATAAAAATACTATGACCTATATTTCCGTTAATTTGTTCTTCAAAGTTATGTTATGGCTTTGAAAGTATGTGTGTGTGTGTGTGTGTGCATTATCCAAGTTCGCATTTTACGTCCTCTTGCGACCACAAAGTCTCTTAGTAGGTCAGCGGTATGTTTACGGAGTTACCGCGCTAAAATCCGAGGTTCATTCCCCATGTTTCACAGACAGCCTATTGTGTGGCTTTGGCTTAATTACAAACAAACAAGCAAGTCTATTAAGATAATAAGTCGGTCAGCAAAGAAATTCTGTTGAAAGCGAAAACGTTATTTCTAAGCTTAGAACTACAACTCTGTACAACTACAGGTGAAAATAGCCTGTAGTAATCATCAAGGAAGGAATAACCTAATCTTTTATCGTTGCGTGAATTAAACTTCGCATTATTTACACCAAATAACCTAAAAGATCCCGCCCAACGAAAGAACACGCTATAACAGTATTGTTCTAACGGTGCCATATTCAATAGGATCGATGTTATAGAGGGATGGCAGCTAATTAACACCACCCGCCGTCAATTCTTGTATCAACGAAAAGCGGGACTGACCATAAGATTATAACGCTCTCACGCTGAAAGGTCGAGCATGTTCGGTGAGGGAGATTCGACCCTGATTCGATCGCCCTGATCACCAGGCCACGAGGAGAACGGCCTTTAAATTGAAGACTTATGCTAGAATATTTTAATAGTTTTCTTGCTTATGGTAAAAAGTATGTCAAATTATAATAAGGTGAACAACTTTCCTTGCGGCAATATCCGGGTTTTCTTTATAAATATTTGCTTTAGAATGTTATTCATACTGATTATCGAAGGTTAGGGCACCAGTAAATCACGTGGTCATCGTCGATTATCGGGCTTTAGGTCTTGGGATACCTGGGAGGGTCAGGTGCTAATTAGACATCCTGAACTGTTACTTTTGGTTGAACTGGTTTGGATTTCTTTTGTTTTCTATTACTACTTTCCTTTTCATATGAAAGCATTGTAATGTTTACTGATAATGTACCAAATTTTGTTAATATTCACTTTAAATGTTATAGCATGAAAACTATAAGAAGCACAAAATGATTACGAGGTCAGTCCCAGGGACCGAGCCCGGGTTGAAAGAGTTAATACTATACAATGTGCAGTTGAGTGTCGGCCCACATTTGTCCAATTAATAAACTACCGTGTGCAACTGAATAGCGCAAACCTATAGCTATCCAGTTAAAATAGAATTCCATGTAGATATTTAAAGTGAAAGCTCACAACTGTCCAATTAGTGAAAACTTCACCAGGAGCAATTAAAAAGTGAAAAGACATACCTGACAGTTAACAAACTCTACCATATACAGCTGAAAAATGTAAGCCCACACTTTTCAAGTGAATACTCTACGATATGCGATTGATATGTATTTTCCCACACAAATACAGTTAATAGAGAATACCATATGTAACTGAAAAAGATAAACCTTTGCTTGTTCAGTTAATGGTCAGATGACCAAGTTAAATTGAAAATTACAGGCCCATACCTGTCTAGTTAATATAGCTTCTACCATGTGCAACTGGAAAGTGTAGGTCAACAACTGTTCAGTTAATAGAATATCTACAATGTACAACAGAGAAATTTAAACCTACACTTATCCAGTTAATAAAGACTACCAATTGTAACTGAAAAGCATAATCCCACAATTGTCCAGCTTGTCCAGTTAATAGAGAATACCACATATAAATGAAAATTTAAGCCCACACTTGTCAATTTAAATATATGCAACAAAAAATTGTAGACTTAAACCTGCCTGATCTATAAACTCCACCATAAGCATCTTACATATACTTGTCCATACTTGTATGGTTAATAGAGAACTTTATGTGGTTAACTTTCTTGCAAAAAAAAATCAGATTATTTTAATAAAGTACTTTTACTAAAGATTTGATTCTGAATTTAAAAAGCTTTTACTGAATCAGTCTGAGTGCACGGTGATTTTCATGTTTTTCCATCCTAAAGTTTTCAATTTTCATTTGCATAACCACAAGAACCTCCTAAATTTATATTAGTTTTTCTTTGGTAAAACCTTATATTTTATCTATTATTTTCTCTACTCTGATACTAACTGCATATGGTTTTGGTCAGTTTGACCAAACTAGTACACACCAGGTAACAAAAAAAATGATAAATAAATCTGAAATATCCTTTTTTGTTTCTAGAATGATTGCACATTGTAACATACAGTTACATATTATTTACTTTTATGTCAAAAGTTAATACTTTTTAAATATCCTGGCCATTTAGATTTACTGCTTTATACCTACACCTAGGGTAAAGCAAAACAATTTATCATAGTAGATAAGCTTTGTGTACACAAAGTATCGAGTTGCCAGCACCTTTGATCAAATTACAATACACTGTGTTCGTGTGATGTGCACATGCATAGAATATTTTTTTTATTTCATTTTTTTTCCATTTAAATTTTCTTATCTAATAAGTTTCTAATTTTCAATTTCAGTTACTTTTATAATGATAAGTGAAAATATTAAAACAGAACAAGAAATTTAGTAATTAGGTGTGATTCATACATTTTTGGAAGTCATAGTTTAGATTAAAGTTAACCTACTTTTTGGTAGGGTTGTTGTTATT
>NW_013667351.1:6588-22021 GCF_000517525.1 Limulus polyphemus | reverse complement strand
ACCGGCTTGAGAGATATGTAGCTATAACTATACCGGATTGAGAGACATGTAGCTATAACTATACCGGATTGAGAGACATGTAGCTATAACTATACCGGATTGAGAGACATGTAGCTATAACTATACCGGATTGAGAGACATGTAGCTATAACTATACCGGATTGAGAGACATGTAGTAATAACTGCAGCTATAACTATACTGGCTTGAGAGATATGTAGCTATAACTATACCGGATTGAGAGACATGTAAGTATAATTATACCGGCTTGAGAGATATTTAGCTATAACTATACCGGATTGAGAGACATGTAAGTATAATTATACCGGATTGAGAGATATTTAGCTATAACTATACCGGATTGAGATACATGTAGTAATAACTGTAGCTATAACTATACTGGCTTGAGAGACATGTAGCTATAACTATATCGGATTGAGAGACATGCAGTAATAACTGTAGCTACAACTATACTGGCTTGAGAGACATGTAGCTATAACTATATCGGATTGAGAGACATGTAGTAATAACTATACTGGCTTGAGAGACATGTAGCTATAACTATATCGGATTGAGAGACATGTAGTAATAACTATACTGGCTTGAGAGACATGTAGTAATAACTATACCGGATTGGGAGATATTTAGCTATAACTATACCGGATTGAGAGACATGTAAGTATAACTATACCGGATTGAGAGACATGTAAGTATAATTATACCGGCTTGAGAGATATTTAGCTATAACTATACCGGATTGAGAGACATGTAGTAATAACTGTAGCTATAACTATACCGGATTGAGAGACATGCAGTAATAACTGTAGCTAGAACTATACTGGCTTGAGAGACATGTAGCTATAACTATACCGGAATTAGAAACTTGTAGCAACGAGTAATGCTGCATTGTAGTTAACTTGTATTTACTTGGTGATATGCATCAATGTCATCAATTTAAAGTGATATCCTAGAGGTTAGCGTGCCAGGCTGTGCATATGCGGACTCATCGTTCTCGTCTTGTTATCACACACACACACACACACACACACAAGAAATCGCTCTTCATCCTTTCTTTGGAGACGTGGGTGCGTTAGAAGAGTGGCCGTCAAATCCCATTATTCGGCCATACAAGAATAGCCCAATATTTGACTCTGGGTGCTGTTAATTAACTGCATAGTGGACTATTTGTGCCCACTACGGTATCGAAACCCAATTTTTAGTCCACTGACTTAGCGCTGAGTCAGTGTGGGGCTCTAAACTAGTTATGGCATTGAGTAGCTTCGAGGGAATACAAATAAGGACACAATAAAGTGACACAACTTATATATTTATAAATATTTAATTACCAAGTAATTACAAAATGCAGCCTCAACCACGTGCGCTTGTGGAAGTCCCGCGATTGTACAAGGATTTTTAGCCGCGGCATAACGGCTCATAGAACGGCTCTTTTTTTTAAGTACAAACTTTTGGCTCATAGCTCCGTCATCTCTTGGCCGATTTGAAATCTTATTACAGTTTTCGACTCAGGAGGTCAAACCCTTTCTTCGATCGATGTATTTGACCCCGCCCAAGGTTTCATAGATTAATTTATTCTGTTCCTGCCTAAAAGAATTTCAGGTAGACTGTTAGAGATCCTGATGAATAATAAAAGGGAATCGCGTATACGCTGACGCACAAAAACATAGCTAATAAAAAAAGTGGAAAAAAAGGTCTCATTGATTAATTTACTCTAATCCTGCCTAAAAGAATTTCAAGTTCCGCGGCTATTGAGGATTCCCTTTTGTTTTAAATTCAAGTTGAATTTTACAAGTCTAGTCCTTGGTCTTTTTTTTATTCTAAACTGTTAATTACAGTTGCCATTTCTATTGTATACAGTATTACGTTTAACACTATATTAGCCAAACTCAAAACAGTAGCAACGTTTGGGCCCCCAGTGGCACAGCGGTATGTCTGCGGACTTACAACGCTAGAAACCGGGTTTCGATACCCGTGGTGGGCAGAGCACAGATAGTCCATTGTGTAGCTTTGTGCTTAATTAAAAACAACAACAACAACAACAGCAACGTTTGTGCGCTTAAAGGGAAACCAGGTTTATTTCAGTCTTATAGCTCGTGCACATCCGTAGAAATTAATTAATTGTTGGGTTGAAATGACTGATTATTTACGTTCCTTACAGCCGGTGACAACATATGACACTGCTATAACAAATCTGAAACAGAACCTTTGTGCATTCTTATGAGACCGACGTTAGTCAACTTGGTTCTGCATTTTCCAAACTGTACTTGAAGAGCAGGATTTAATTTCGCTTGATGGCGCTTATTGTTGAGGTTAGTTATGACCTCAAAATCGTCCTGAATGCATATTGCATATCTTTCCTAAAATCTCTGGTACAAAACAGGGATTTCAGGATATATATATGTGTGTGATATAATTTCTTGTTAATTTTTGGAACGAAAAACATCATACAGACATTTTTTTAACTTTTATTTCCCCAGAGACTGGATACATTTCGTTTTGTTTTTGCACATATATTCACCACTCTGGTGAAATTGCAGTTGACTGGAAAGTTTCACTATTATGTTTTTAATAACAGATTAGCATGGGTTAAAACAATATACTGATTACCTGAAAGATTAGTTTGTTTAACTCTATCTTCCCAAACCTATTTTTAAATTAAACATTACAATATTTTAATAGGTATTGTCATTTCTATCATACAATGTTAGTCCTCTCTAATCCAATCATACTTTTCTCGGGCGCGCTATAAGCAGATAAAACAAGTCTCGTTACTTACATGAGCCACTAACAAGAAGAATCAGTCCCACCAGGAATATATTCATCTTAAGATGAGGAGAGTATTATACTGTCTGATGATTCTTCACTAGCAAGTTTCAAACGAGTTCTGACTCCTTAGTCTTGACTCGGCAGTTTTGTACTAAACTTGTAAAGTTTCGACATTTATTGGCGCATCAAGTGCGGCTTCTCATTGGTTCTTTCTTAAAGAAGACGAACATGTTATGGAAAGCTATTGAATTTCCCTTTAGGTCACGTGAACTACTTTCCTGACCTAGTAAGAAAGCTGATGTCGCGAGCGAATATTCAACAACACCTGTTGCCAGTGGATATAGACGTGATTTATTATTCGTGTTATACCAGGAAATGTTACATTTTCACAGCTTTCAACCTCTCTCTCTCTCTTTTGTTACAGACATATATAAATGATTCATTAAAAATTAACGTAATTTATCTTTTTAGAAATCTGCATTTACATGGTAATGAAGAAATTTTCAAATGTGATAGCTAAAGTGCAGCCACGCGAGTTTTTAAAACTTTAATAAATCGAAAATTGTTTATTTTAGTACAAAAAGCTGCAGGGGTAGTATGCAGAGAAAGCAATACCACAAGTAATTTTTACAAAAATCTTCCAAGAACATGCCTGTTAGCGGATATCAAGTCTAAAGAAGACTATAAATTGAATAAAATCCGGAACTACAGCGTATCTTCTGTCATTTTAATGATCTTGATTCTTAAAAGCTAAGATTTAAAAGTTCAGCGATATGCAAGTTTTTGGTTGTTCACGACTAAGTACGAGTACATTCATTCCTTTGCATTAGGAAGATCAAATGCATGATTCGGTAACCAGTTTGACTTCTGTTCGACCTGCTGCAGGTGCATCAGGTCTCTTTAGCTTTGCAGTCAGATTTTCGCATATCGGTGCTGGTTTTGACAAGCACATAGATCTTGGGAACAAAAACACACCCATAAGCTAACCGGTTTTTCAATTTTCAGGTGTTCAGAAGCAAAGTTTTTTATTGGATGTTAATGAGTAAAAGTCCCAGGCCGAAAATATTTCTTAAAATTGTCTTTTCTATTTAAAACCGAAACTAATACCTGAAAGTGTAGGTCTGGTATAGAAATCCGTCGTTGAACTTTCTCGCCCTTACAGCCGTGGGGGCGTTATAATGTGATGATAATTCAATCATTCGCTGGTAAAGAGTAGCTCAAGAGTTGGCGGTGAGTGCTGTTGACTAGCTAGCTGCCTTCTCTCTAGTATAATCACTTCAACATCAGGAAAGGCTATCGCAGATAGCTCTCACATGCCTTTATGTGGAATTCGACAAAAACACAAACTGAATGACTGTTTTAATTCCTTTTCATGATGGTTCTTTGTTGTACTAGGATAAGTATCATTAACCATGGATGTAGTAAGTTGTAGATAAATTTCTCTACCTTTTGTTAAATTCAGTTATGTAATAAATAGTTCAAACAATTTTTATACACTAAATAAAATGGTTAATGACTAATTTACTTTTATAATATTTTGACTGTGACAAAGTAAACTACTGTTGTAAAATAATTGCAGTTACCACCTTCCAAGTTCATTGTTATGGCAACTTGTCATTCCCAGACCCCATTTCCATTTTTTGTTGTTGTAAATCTCGACTCTTTACCAACGATCTAAACTTCTGAAGATAACCAAAGGTATCAACACGATTTCCTTCTGAAATATAAGCCTCTTACACGGTGAGGTTCAAAAGCTATTGTTTTGTACAATTAAACTAACAAGACTCCCAAATAAACAGAATAGAATGTCCTAGATAGTGAAGGATACAGTACACTCTGTCCTTTTATAACTGTTAAAGGTTTAAATCTTCAAATTAAGCTGTATTATAATGCATGTAACAGTATATGGATAATAAGTTAAACTCTGGTACCCGCTTTTATCATAGCAGATTGTATTTCAAAACACTGAGCCTTTCGTGTCAAGTTTTATTTTCTGATTCACAGTTCCCTAAAATTCCAGTCCATGTGAACAAACTTACAAACCGACCCTTTTATTTATGATATTAAAAGCAGAGATTAATCTTATATGCACATATGTACTGAACTAAAAAGTTATAACTTTACGTATAGATAAACCTTATCCTAGTGCATAGAGTAACATAATTTAGGGAAAAGGGATGTCTGTCTGTCTGGGTTGCACTAATCTGACGTAGCTCTATCCATCCTACTATGTAGAATTATACGCATACTTTTCTCTACGTTAAAATACTTATATTTGCGAGCTTTCGACTTTTAACGGAGACTTCATCGGGCAACAATGCACTGAGCGATGTTGCCCGATGAAAGCTCCGGTAAGAGGGCAGAAAGCTCGCAAATAAAAATATTTTAACGTAAAGAAAAGTCCGTGTATAATTCTACATATTAATTTACCTACGTTATGAGTTTTAAAGAACAATCCATGTTACTGTTATTCAATCGATTAAAAACTTGTGTCCCTGAAAGGTGCAAGTATTGAAAATTTTGTTTACAAAAACGTTTGGTAAGAAACTTTTCCGGTATGAATTTGATAGTCCTAACTTTTAGATTGTGGCTTGAAATATCACAACTCTATATATGTAGTCGAATTTCGAAGCGTTCTACTAGTAGAATGATATCGTTTGGGAAAACGGATGTATGTCTGTCCATTACGTATGAATATAGAGAGGAAGACGACGGGCTATCTGTGCTTTGCCCGCCAAGGGTATCGAAATCCGGTTTCTAGCGGTCTGATTCCGAAAACATACTGCTATGCCAATGAAGGGCAAGGAAGAAGAGAAAAAGAAATGGGCAAAAAACAATTATAGGTATAGGTGTAAGTCCTACTAAGAGCGACTCTTATGAATGCATGTTAATTTCTGTGTGTATGTCTTGTTAAAATTTAATAACAAATCTTTTTCTAATTTTTAAATCACAATTTTCATGTAATGTTGTAACATTAAAATGATTTCTTAAAAGCCAATTTTTAGAGCAGTGTTTGTTGTTGTTTCTATGCCAATAATATATATATATATATTACATGTTTATGCTTTAAATGCACGTGCAAGAAGCTGTTTCAGCATGTTGTCATTTGAGTTTCGAATAGGTTTGCTATATAATTCTCTCAAATTGTGTTTACCAATTCAAGTTGAGTTCTGAGAATTCTGTGAACAAGTGCAAACGTTTGAAGGAGGGGGTGTTATAAACAGGGTTGATTAATTAAACCTTTTGAAGGAGGGGTGTTATAAAGTCGTTCGGCTTTTAACAAGTGTATAAACAGAGTTAACTAATTATATCTTTTGAAGGGGGTGTTATAAAGTCGTTCTGCTGTTAACAAGTGTATAAACAGGGTTGATTAATTAAACCTTTTGAAGGAGGGGTGTTATAAAGTCGTTCTGCTGTTAACAATTGTGTATGAACAGGGTTGAATAATTAAACCTTTTGAAGGAGGGGTGTTATAAACTCGTTTTGCTGTTAACAATTGTGTAAACAGAGTTGAATAATTAAACCTTTTGAAGGAGGGGTATTATAAACTCGTTTTGCTGTTAACAAGGTGCGGTAAGTACTCTCAGTATCATCATTGCCGGAAAAGGGTTTTAGTTTTAAAACACCTATTAGAAAGTTTGTTTGTAGTTAAGCACAAAGCTACACAATGGGTTATCTGTGCTCTGCCAACCAGGGGTATCGAAACCCAGCTTCTAGCGTTGTAGCAGACATACCGCTGTGTCACGGGGGGGGGGGGGCTCTATTAGAAAGATCATATCTTGGTGGTGAAGTATTCGAATTTGTTTGGTTGGATAAGAACGTGAATTGAGCAAAGTATCACAACTCGTTGTCGAATTTCGAGACATTCTACTGGCAAATAGTTTAAATGACACGTTGTTTTGGGTTTGTCTGTACGAAAGCAACATAGGGAAGCTCCTTTGTGAAATATTTAGGAAGGGTTTCGTCGTGAATTTTCATCTTTGAATGGCTATGGATATCGAATATTCTTCCTTCGCAAAAACTCGCTCCTCATTTTGGGACCACGGGTGCACTATAAGAGCACTATTCAGGCAGACAAGAGTAGCCCATCAATTGGAGGTGGGTACTGTTGACTTGCTGCCTTTCCAAGTTTATCGATTCGAAATGAGAGTTATGTGCAGGTAACCCTTGGGAAGACTTGCACAAATATTCTGAAACAAACTCACAAAATATCTTTAATAAACAATGATTTCTAGTGAGAAGTAGATGCCGGTGCTGATTGGTACAATTACGGTCACGTGTTAGTATTTCTCGTGTCCTTTATACACTTGTAGAAGTATTCTCAACCAGGAGTTTCATTTTAAAAAGCATCAAAGAACTGTGCTACTTGATTGTTCTGACGTAAGTAGACGATGGTACAAACGACAGGAAACAAAACACAAACGTTATTATTATGTGTGTTATGAGTTTCCGCCACGACCACAGAAAATCAGCAGGAATTATCTTATCTCCATCGTATATCTTATCTTAACCTCTCTGCGCGTAACTGTATGCATTCTCTTTGCATGAACAACATTAGGGCAAGTTATAGCTGCCACAATCCACCGACAGGGGAAGTTTGCTTATCAGATTTTGCTACTTTACGTCATCGTAAAAAACCGGTAATTCCAGTTGAAATGTCGCTTTAGCGAAGAGAGAAATGATATCTTGCTAATTTATACATATTTTTTCTCGCTTTACTCTAACATTGAGTAGGGTCAGAATGTCAACATCAACAAGGCCACCTTCTCTCTCTCTCTCTTCGTTGGATTATCGCCACACATTTCCTTACTTGTGACGGGTTTAAAATAAAATTAACAATACGTATAGGTTATATGTTTCTATGCCTGGATTTATGCTTTCCTATAAGAAATCAAAAGCATGAAAAAATTGAAAGTCATCCCAGAAAGAATAACTCAAAATGTTTACATTCCTGTAAAACAATTCTGGGTTCGATTCTCCGCGATGAACACAGCTCAGACAGCCCATTTATGTAGTTTCGCGCTGAAAAGACCAAAAACTGACTAAGTAATTCCTGTAAAGAAACCCCCCCAGGGGCACAGCGACATGTCTGTGGGCTTACAACGCTAGAAACCGGGTTTCGATACCCGTGGTGGGCAGAGCACAGATAGTCCATTGTGTAGCTTTGTGTATAATTACAAACAAACAAACTGTAAAGAAAATACCAAGTTTCTTGAACGCAGACAATACATGCAGTTTAAAAGTTCGAAATACGTACAAGAGTAATAATTCATTTTTTGTTGTTGATAAAATTTAGCAAACACCACAAAATATAGTTTATCTGTAATATTATCTGTTGATTATCTTAAAAAAATATTATCAATCGGTGAGATTTCCTGCCTTAACGTACACAAATAACGAAAAATGGCCTCTAGAAAGTGCCTTTGTTAACTCCGCTGAAAAGGACGTCGCTAACTTTAGATTTTAATAAACAGGTTGAAGTCAACGGATTTCGCTGAATTAGTCGTTTCGATTCTCTGATAGCGAGTTTAACTAGGACACGTAGATCACTGTTGACACATCTTAAGTCCGCTTTCATAGGTCATTGTTGACAAATCTTAAGTCCGATTTCACAAACATGCGATGATCGACTAGCTATAGTCCTAGTTTTGTTATCTTATGTTAACATTTCGAATGTTTTCTATGTTATAACTTAACGTTCTGCATGATTTGATCACGTTAACGTTTGAACCGCCATCTGTATTCTAACCTCTTTTATGTTATCATATGTCAGTCTTATCTTTCTCACGACCCTGTGGCACCAAACTATAATGTCACCAAAACTGCCAAAGGGGATGAAAAATCTCCTCGTGTGCTTGGTGGAGAAAATATTCCTATCACGTGCCATGGATGAGACATGTCCACTGACAAGTACCAAAAAATTTTGGAGAAAGCTCGTTTTGTTTGTAATAAAGCACTAAGCTACGCAATGGGCTATCTGTGCTCTGCCCACCACGGGTATCGAAACCAGGATTATAGCGTTGGAAGTCCGCAGACATACCGCTGTGCCACTGAGGGGGGGGGAGCTTTTGGAAAGAGAGGGAAAGATGAAATAAAGATTATTCTCATATGTAAAGAAAAAAATCTGAAATAGAGCACTAGTTGTGTGTAGAGGAAAACATTTTATCTTGAATAAAATAGCAAAACTTTTGAATTCGGACGAGGATTAAAACAAAAACTATTTGAAAATACAGTAATCAGGTAGAAAGCAAACAACAAGCGGTATATGGACACTCAGTAACGAAGTTGTCAAAAATACAGGAAAACGTTTATCTTCTCATTGATTCGTGACAATTAGTTTGACCAAAGCGACCAGTGTAAGTTCACACATTTTTCTCTGACTAGAAAGTAGTACGAAATTTTTAATTAGTTTGACCAAAGCGACCAGTGTAAATTCACACATTTTTCTCTGACTAGAAAGTAGTACGGAATTCTTACTTAGTTTGACCAAAGCGACCAGTGTAAGTTCACACATTTTTCTCTGACTAGAAAGTAGTACGGAATTCTTAATTAGTTTGACCAAAGCGACCAGTGTAAGTTCACACATTTTCTCTGAATAGAAAATAGTACGGAATTAATTTTTGAGCTCGCTCTTTTAAGTCAAGGATCTCTCTTATGATTTTACAAAATTATTTATTTTAATAATTAAGCTTTATATTGATTTATTTTGCGAGTTTTAATTAAATAATTAGCTAAGTGTAATCGATATGAATGACCTTTACAAATATATTTTTATTCCTGGGTGTAAACGTATAGACATTATAAAATTAGAAATATCTAGATGAGATGTATGACCTCCTTTCGAATCTGTTGCTTGCCAAACCAACTTGTTCCAATGCAAACCCCATGCGTTACGGAAACAGGTTGTTCAATGATACCTTACTCCTCACGTGGTAACTGAGATGTTGACTGTTGGCATAAGACACTATGTTGACCCGATGTAGATTTAGAACAAAGATGCCTTGCAGGGGTTAAGCGATTATTTGTTCAGTAACTCATGATCAAAAAATCAATTTTTAAAATAATCAACATAGAAACAGAGGAACCAACAGGCAGGAAACAATGTATTTATTTGAATTTAGCCAACTGAAAATGGTTTTAACTACACATGATATTTTTACCAAGTACGAGGTAGTGTAGTTTTTGGATTGACATACTATTTTGTCAAACGTAGGATTATTCGATAAAGATTAAATTTTTGTGTCTCAAAATTAAAGGGCAGGAAACTCGAAACACGTATCTATCTATCTATTCATGATGTTAGAAAAACACGCAGTTACAATTTAACACAAAAATACGATACCCTATGACTCGAATGCTTTTTAAAGGTCCACCTTCTGAAAGTGCTCAGGTTACAGGGTATCTATCTATATACTTCAGCATACAGGCTTCTCCAACAAGGTTTGGGTCAAGTTTACTAAATTATATTGAAGAACTCAGAGAGCCCTTTTCTTTGCAACGTTTCTATTCAGCATTGAAAAACTGTTAAATAATATTTACAGAATATTATTCCACAACCGCATTAAAACCAGACACTAAAAGTTACAGAAAAACAAGCAAACTTATAACGATGAAGAATAGTTCACTGTATGAAAACAGCGGTAAATGTCACGTGACTATATTTGTATTTACTGTTTTTCTTGATTTTAAATAAAAAGAAATAAGTGAGCTCTATAAACTTCCTGTTCTCCCAGTGGGTCAGCGGTGGCTTTACAGACTTACAACACTAAAGTCTGAAACTCGATTTCCGCAGCGGAAAGAACAAAGATAGCCCATTGTTAGCGTTGTGCTAAAACAACAATAACCATACGTTCTGTTGACTACGTTTAACTAGAGGTTTACAAAAACAACAATAACCATACGTTCTGTTGACTACGTTTAACTGCAGGATTACAAAAACAACAATAGTCATACGTTCTGTTGACTACGTTTAACTAGAGGTTTACAAAAACAACAATAACCACGCGTTCTGTTGACTACGTTTAACTGCAGGATTACAAAAACAACAATAGCCATACGTTCTGTTGACTACGTTTAACTAGATGTTTACAAAAACAACGATAATCATACGTTCTGTTGACTACGTTTAACTAGAGGTTTACAAAAACAACAATAACCACGCTTTCTGTTGACTACGTTTAACTAGAGGTTTACAAAAACAACAATAACCACGCTTTCTGTTGACTACGTTTAACTGCAGGTTTACAAAGTATCACCATTTGAACACATAGGAAGACGACTTGTACTAACAGGTTTTGATGTTGTTAATAAAAACTCACATTGTCGCCGCATTAAAGAGCGAGTGAGTACATATAATTTCTTTGAATTTGCTACCAATTTGTCTGCGGGCTTATAACGCTAGAAACCGCGTTTTTATACCCATGTTGGGCTGAGAACAGATAGCCTATTATGCAGCTTTGTGCATAGCTACAAACAGATCTTTGAATTTATAAGCAGCGCAAACATATAAGGAATGGACTTTCTCATCGACGTTTCCTACCTCGGTCCTTTTCTGCAGACTTGCAACGCTAGAAACCGGGTTTCGATACCCAGAACAGAGAGCCCAGATAGCCTATTGTGTAGCTTTGTGCATAGCTACAAACAAACAAATTTAAGTAAAGATGCAATTCACAGAGGTGTAGGAGGAAAAATTATAAGTGGGGGGGGGCAAGTTTTGTTTGACAGAGCGAAGCGAGGGAATGTGCGCCTCAGGCACACCCATAACGACCGAGGTTCTGGATTAAATTTCATGCTTTTCATAAGAATAATTTTCCCAATTTCGATGCATTTTTACTGAGACAGACTGAAAAGTTGGGGAGGGGACTTTCTACGTCACTGACCCACTTGTTTCATTAGACTGATTCCTCAGATAAATCGAGAACAGTAGATGAAGTGAAACTTAACCAAGATCTGATGTAATTAGATTTTTAGTCAAGGTTGGAGGAAATGCACTCCTAGGAAAAATCCTAAAGTCATTAGTTCCGGATGTGGTCACGATCTTTCTTCAAAAGAATATGTGACTGCCAAAACTATTCAAGTGCTGATGGAGGCGCAAAACGTGCATCACGAACTGACCCCATCCATTTAAGCAAAATTTTCCTGGTTAAAAACAAAACGAAATTATAATAGACTGTTGCTTTTTGGTGTGTGTGTGTTGTTGTTGGTCGTTTTCTTTGGGGGGGGGGGTACATTGTAAGCATAAACAACATTTGGTTTTGACTGAAAGAGTGATCTAAAGCGCGCCATCTCTGTCGGCCATGTCCATATATAGGACATGTCAAGGTTAGGAACTAAAGATCGTTAATGAAGCATTCAGTTCTCGAATTAAAAGGGCCCGGCATGGCCAGGTGGCTAGGGGGCGCTCGACTCGCAGTCTGCGGATCGCGCGTTCAAATACCAGTTCCATCAAACATGCTCGTCCTTTCAGCCGTTATTGCGTTATAATGTGAGGGTAAATCCCACTATCCGTTGGTAAAAGAGTAGCTCAAGAGTTGGCGGTGATGATTAGCTGCTTTCCCTCTTGTCTTTCACTGCTAAATTAGGAACGGCTAGCGCAGATAACTATCGTGAAGCTTTGCGCGAAATTCAAAACAAACAAACCAATCGAATTAAACCTGCTTCTCATCCAGTTTAAAAACTTTTGTTTACGTAGTGGAACCAGTAGCAAAATTAAATCTGTGGTTTGTTATTTCATGAACGTTACATTCAATACTAATTAATAAGGTGTGTGCGCGCGGGGTAGGTGGGGTGGGGAGTTTGAGTAGTAACGCTTACGTAATAATATCTTCCGGAATATTCGAAATGTTTTCTTTTACAAAAAAAAAGAAGTTTGGCCATGTCGTGATGAGAGGCTTTGAAAGAAGACCAGGATGTACCATGCGCTGCCAAGAACCGGATAGTAAACACAATAAAAGTGAAGTTAGCTTAACCAGAATTCATGTATAGAGTAAAAGTGCAAATAAAATATGTTATTGTTTTCTTGTTTCTATCTGCCTGAGATTAGTTTATGATGCTCATCGAAAACTAATTCTAAAAACCAAATCTTTGACCCTTGACCAACTTTTAACAAACTCGACGTTTCCAAGCAATATTGACCCTTCCCCCTGACCGATTTCCAAACACAGGGTTCAACCATTAAGGAATACTTCCTGTTGTTACTGCTGGAATTTGGGAAAGTTACAAAGATATTCATGCAGTACATCTGGTTTTGTTTCGTTGTTTCCATTTCTTGCCCAGAATCACCAAACGTTGAATTCTATATTTATTTGATTGTAAGACACAAATTAATTCACATAGGAGATACGAAATTTGTTTTTGTGTTTTCGATTACGTCAGATTTAAATTTGACCTATAGACTGCAATCTTTTTTTTTACAGATAATAATATCCTCTCTGTCTTTTATTATTTCAAATGATAACACGCGCGTCTCGAAAACTTGCTTGGTAACTTATAACACCACTTTTAATAAGAAAAGAAATGTAACCCTTGACCTTTGAGTTTAAGCTTTACTGAATTTGTCACGCTCAACACTTCAGAAATAATAGTCTAAAACTTTGTGTTTGAATAGTTTTTCAGGAACTTCTTATTTTGAATTTTAAAGGATATATAAACGGAATGTAACCATGAAAACGTAAGCTGCGAGAATTAAGATGAATACGCCTTCATTACACAATAAAGCAGTGAAAAAAAAACAACTTTTAAAAGGAAAAAGCGACATCTATTATGAAGAAATTACAGCACAAAAAACACACAGTCAAACAAAAGCTACATATCAGGTACCTAGCAAGAATAATTATAGCTTCACAGTAAGTTGTCTGAGCTGTGTCCGCCGCGGGTATGGAACCCCGAATTTTGGTATATAAGCTCTGAAGCTTACCACTGGGCAATATAAAATAATATCTAGGCAAATATTAACATTTAATATGGTATATTAAGGAAAACGAAACACTGATATTACATATTGTATTATACATAACATATTGCTACCATTTTCATATATAAAAATTCAATCAAACTTACGAGACATAGATAATGATATACGAAAATAAATAACTATTCATCAAGGAGCTGAGTTGCATTTTTTTACTTCTAACGCTAAATGCTTTCAGAAATTGTTTGTTTGTAGTTAAGCGCAAACCTACACAATGGGCTATATGTGCTCTGCCCACCTAGAGTATCGAAACCCGGTTTTTAGTCCGCAGACATTCCGCTGTGCCATTTGGGGCGCTTTGAGAAATAACTTAATGATAATTTTTAAGGGATATGGACGTGCAGGTTCCTTCCTTTTAGTTGTTTAATATACGTATTAACTTGCTATAAACTCTACATTTTGTAAGTTGTATAAAGATGACATTCCCATTCGATGCACACTAATTGTGAAAAAAATCAAACACGTGACACCAAGTTTTTATTGTACACTCTTGTTTTATTTTTATGCAGGTGATTAACTAACTGGGAAACATTAAAATATAAAATAAATGAACTTCCAACATATTTTACAGAGAGATAATTATTCACTTTCAGATTATTATTATTTTTTACCTCTGGCTATATCCAGTTACAGAAACCTACTAGTGTAGGTCATGGAAAGTTAGAAAACATATATGTAGCTAAGCTAGGCCTACATAATCAATTCAGGGAAGAACTTTCTCACGATCTCTTCGACCATCTAACAATAGATAAGTCAAGGTGAACAGCGCCACCTACGTCGTCCTTAAAATACCCCATTTTATTCTTTGTCTTTTTTATTATTTTAAAAGTAAGGAGTAAAGAATGTAAAAGTTCTAGAAAAGTTGTTAAATATATAGAAAAGTATTTCTAGGGTAAAGGTTACAACCACTGAATATTTAGTATTTTGTAGTAATTCGTATAAAATTATTACGGTCTTTGTATAATCGGCATGTTCTAATAACTAGTTCAACCGAACCGTTACTTGACACAAGTCTGTATGTTCGTACGTGTGTCAGCCCATAACCGACGAAACGCTGAAATAATTGTTACCAAAATGGCGTGCACTTTTAGAGCCTCACGGGGGAGGCAAAGGGGTTAAAATGACCCCTAAGTCCCGTATATTTTCTTCGTGCGTTGAACGATTTCGAATACATTTACTTATTCAATAAAACTAGTAACTAATACACGTTGTACTTAAAACGTATATATCGTTGTTATTCATTGTCAAATGTATAAAAACTATTTACTGGATTAACAAAGACTGATTAGAATTAAACTCGTCTACATATTTTTAATGAATGTTGGGAAAGCGATGGAACTTGTGAAAAGTGTTCCTTTTGTTGTTTGGTGTCTTGGTTGAATAATTAAACGTTATTGCCAATTATATGATACATATGTTTAAGTATTTTTTTCTGGTTGTTGATGTGCTTATCAAGCTACTGATGTTATTGTGTATTAAATGATACACATGGTTAACTTTTTTTATGGTTGTTGATGTGCTTATCAAGCTACTGATGTTATTGTGTATTAAATGATACATATGTTTAACTTTTTTTTTCTGGTTGTTGATGTGCTTATCAAGCTACTGATGTTATTGTGTATTAAATGAGACATATGTTTAACTTTTTTTTCTGGTTGTTGATGTGCTTATCAAGCTACTGA
>NW_013667351.1:2697-6487 GCF_000517525.1 Limulus polyphemus | reverse complement strand
AATGATGTTATTGTGTATTAAATGAGACATCTGTTTAAGTTGTTTTTCTGGTTGTTGATGTGCTTGTCAAACTACTGATGTTATTGTGTATTAAATGAGACATCTGTTTAAGTTGTTTTTCTGGTTGTTGATGTGCTTGTCAAACTACTGATGTTATTGTGTATTAAATGAGACATCTGTTTAAGTTGTTTTTCTGGTTGTTGATGTGCTTGTCAAGCTACTGATGTTATTGTGTATTAAATGAGACATCTGTTTAAGTTTTTTCTTGTTGTTGATTTACCAAACCTTTTTGATCCTTCGTGTTTTTCCTATCTTGAACTTAAGTCACTAAAGTATTTATAGAAAGTTGACAGTGCTGAAATAATGAATATGAAACATAGTTTTGAAATATAAAGCTTTCACAAAAAACCAGTAAACAATTTTCTTAAACCGATAAAACACAGCGACGTACCAAAATAAAACCTTACAAGTGAAAACGAAGACGAATATATTATAACACGATCACGACAATACATCTGCCATATCTAGTGCCGACGAGGCCTTGCGCACAATACCATAGCGCATATTAAAATTCGCGCGAAGTTGGAGGATTAAAATATTCAGAAAGAAACTTAAAAAAAACACACTCAATATTTCTTAAGTTTGACAAAGAGTAGCCGCCTAAAATATTTTTAAAATAACAATACATCTCTTTTTAACTCGACGATGTTTCCTTTATTGACATTGTGACTGTCATTTAGCCGGTGATGTCGGATTAACTGGCAAAACGTATTCTTGCCAGATAATGACTTTTTTATTATCATTCAAACACTTTTGATGGAAAAATATCTAAGTTAAGGCGACATTAAAGATTTAAAGAAGAAATATATAGAGCTACCAGAGCATAATTTATAACTCACATGTTATTAAATATTGTATATCAATCTATCCATAACATAAAAATAGCGCGAATTCTTTTCCACCAACTCTGATCTCAGATAGAATTATAATCGACGTTTTTGGTTTGAATTTCGCGCAAACTAACACGAGGTTTAGCAGTGATAGACTAGAGGGAAGGCGGCTCTAGTCAACATCACCCACCGCCAACTCTTTTATTAACGAATAGTGGGATTAACCGTCATATTATAACGCCCCCGGTGTGACGGGGAATTCGAACCAGCGAACCCCAGATTGCGAGTCGCGCGCCCTAACCACCATCCCATGCTTGGCGTAGTCAGTTCTTTAGAATACTGGATTTAAACTGAGACTAATTCAGTAAAGCATGTTCGTTAAGTTCCAGTGAAATAAAAAAATACAACTCTTATATATAGATTAGCAAAGCTTTTCGTGTCTATGACGTTTTATAAAGCTATCTACAAGTGGAGATAGCACTAAAACGATATTCGTAGATTTGGTTGATGAAACTTACATTTCACAAAATTAATCCAGCTCGCATCGTAATAGTTGTTTCCGAGCGATCTATCAATATAAAATAAGTCTTTCAATCAATCGCCACTATATGTCGGTCTGAAAACTTCTGGTTGTAGGCGAAAGGCCTCGTCGGTACTGCATATGGCAGATATATTGTGGTTGACTTATTATTATGCACCCTTTTTTACTTTCACTCAGAAGTTCTTATTAATAACTGTAGTTTAACGAGTATGTTCAGAAATACCATCTCAAGCTAAGTGGGCAAAAATAAATTCACTGTCATGACGTTATCGTAAACGTTTATGAGATCGCAAAAATATAACCAAAACAAACAGAACAAAACTAAACACATGTTGTATTAAAGATATTATTCTTCAAAACTTTTTGAAGCTAACTTTAAGTTTGTTCGTGAGGCTTCTTGATTTACTATGACACCACAAGGTAGTTTAAGACTTTGACACATTTTCCCATATAGTTCAAGGAGGAGCGCGCGCAGTGCAAACTACGATCTTCGACACATAGTCTATGGCTGTGTTGATTTCCTAGTCATTCACCTCAAAACATCTGTGCTTGAAAATAAGCAGAAATAAGTTCACTAGGTAACTAGGTTCATTGACACTCAGATGACCTCGTCCAATATTTATCTTGGAACTGGTATAAGCTACTTCTCTTCATCCACCCCCCCCCCCACTTCGTAATGGCGAAATATCAAGCGTTGACCTGTAAGCTAGTAAAAACAGCAAAATAAATGTTCGTTTCTGTTTTAAGGGGTTTGTGTTGCTCTCTTCTTTGTGAGAGAGGGATGTGATAATTGGAATTAGCACTAATGCTTGAGCTTTGGTCTTTTATGGTCCTTGCCATCTATTGCTTACAATCGAAAGAATTATTCCATTTTGTCCATGATAAAAATGGATGTAAATAAAATAAAGATGCAAAGAAAAATGCACTATGTTTTATTGAAAGTAAAATTACCGCAACTGAAGAGCTGGATCCAAGTTACCAAAAATTTAAATTAAAGCATTATGCCTAATTGTTCGAAAATGTTTGCAGATAGGATTATTTAGTGCTTAATGTTGAATTTTAAGCGACGGCTGTGTGTATTCGTTAAAATAAATGTAAAACTGTTTGCAACATTACTTAAAGTATTTGTTAATATTTAGGATGTTGAGTTAAATTACTTACTATGTGTTCAACAATTCCCTTATAAAAATCATTAGGGAGTGACAATGAGAGTCAGGTCCTAGCGCAGGTATCTCCCTATGCCATTCCTCGAAGGACCCTAAATTACATTTCAGGATTGGTGACAATCGGTTCAGCGGTTCGCCAATTTGAAGGTTGAGTAAGTTATATTAAAACAACTTTAAATATGTAATATAGCAAGTCATGTGGGACTTAACACTATATAATGGCGTGGTGGAATGAAATTTATCAGAACTACATTTTGACATTGTTTGGTGTTCCTTATAGGTAGTGTGATTTGACCGGAAATTGGTCACTTCTATGAAGGTTATGTAAGCCCTTTCTGACACAAAATATTCATATACTCAAATCACAAAGTTGTCTTCAGATCGGAGATTTAGAATTATCAAGTCGGGAATACTTTTTGTTCTTAATGGCACTGGAAAATAAAGGAATAGGATCAACTTAGTGCACCAGGACCATCCAGAAAGTCGTACCCTAACTGTGGTAAGCAAAGTGCTGTGTCTTGTAACACGAAAGTCAGTGGCACCAGTATACAACATAATCAAAACGACCTACCACTGGAAAAGATACACAAGTCAGGTGAACTCAAGCTACTTCTACATCATATTTGTTTAACTGTCGAATAGCTCAAGTTGGTGGAGAATGAAATAGGCATTCATGCGTTTTATACGAAAGCATACCAGTCAAGTCGCCAAAAGCAGAGCATGTGGATTTCTGTGCAATAAAACTGTTGAAACAGGTGCTGGGGAACCATCGTTCTCGTACACTAGACAGATTATGAAAGGTAGTATGGAGGAGGGATGTGCTTTGGACATTACAGTCTTACGACGGAACTTTTTGAAATGGGAAATACGCTGTGGTGTTATTGTCAAGATGCTCAGTCGTGAGACAGAGCATAACGACAAGTGGCGACACGGACTGTAAGGACGTGGTGAAGCTTCAAAATCATTTTAATTGAACTTACTCCACCTCTGTAAGCTTACACACATACAAATGCAGGCTTTGGTCAAATAATAGTTTAGGTACTTGAACAATGAAGTAAAAATTTATTTTTGTAACATTTTTATTCAATATATGTACTTATAACAAAGTTTATTGTTTATTTGTAATTAAGCACAAAGCTACACAATGGGCTATCTGTGCTCTTCCCAGCACGGGTATCGAAACCTGAATTCTA
>NW_013667351.1:0-2384 GCF_000517525.1 Limulus polyphemus | reverse complement strand
TAAGTCCGCAGACATACCGCTGTGCTACTGGGGGGGCCATATAACAAAGTTAAAGCTTAACGAATGTAAAGATTTTTGGTTTAATATAAGTTTTTAACGAAGAACCTCGGGCCCAGAAAATTTTTTATTTTTTTTTCTGCCTCTTCAGTTTGGAAACTTTTCGTAGGCCTAAGTTTTTAACGTTGATTTAAACCTATTTGGCGTTTTGAGTAGCAAAATAAATTATATGTGGATATAAACTACTCTCCGAAATATCTCTGTAAAGGTTGGCGCGCGTTAATTTTCACAAATATTACTTACATTTAGCTCTAGATATAAATTCTAGTCAATCCAATAACAACTTTATTTATAATCTTGCTAATTCATTTGTGCCACTTGTACAAATTACTTTCAGTTTTCATTGTAATAAATAAATAAATATGAATTTTAATATGATTTTAAAACTGAGTAATAAAAGGGTCTGGAACTGTTATTTACATTACTTGGACATTTCCACAATGTCTTAAAATAGTAGCAATATGTGTAAAATATAAAGTTAACAGGCAAAGATCGCCTATAAAGAGGCGCTTTTTAAAGTCATGGCATAAGATTTTAATGTTATAGTAAGTCTTAACTAGAATTTGAATATTAACTTGAACTAAATCAATAAAAAGCGATAATAGTGGTCTCTTCACAAAACTCTAGAAAGTCACGAGTGAATAAATTGCACATTTTGAATACTACCTAAACATACCTCCCAGAGCGTAGCTTCTGCTTGTGCTGCCATCTTGTGACTAATAATATCAACGTTAATTTCTATTGATATGTTAGAAAGTGTGGTGAGTTTTATCCACGTGTTATTCCTGTTGGAAATAACGTTTCGAACTGCTAGCAGAAATCTCTTAAATAAGTTTTAAATAACTCAACCCAGAAAGTTTTATATTTCAAAAAGTTGAATGCCGAAAAGAAAGCTTCATTTAACAGCATTACTGAAGACACTAACATTAATAAACATCGTTTTCTAAGTTTTTTGTTTTTTTTAATGAATGACGACTTCTTCGGACTGAAATCATTTATTTGACTTCACTGTTTGTCAGTCGACTTCTTTTGCAAGTCTTTCCTCAGCTTGTGACGTAGATAGTTGGAAAATCGACTTATATTTATTATTTAAAATGTTTAGTTATGCGATTTTATCTTCTCTTTGCAGAATTCCAGTGCAAATATTACTGCATACAGTGCTCACACATAATGACAGTGATATTTTCCATTTTTAACTCTGACACCATTAACCGAACGTAGAAATGATTTTCCGTAGGGCTAGTATTTCCCAGTAAAGACATTCTATTATATGTAAGAAATATGTATCTTATTTTTCTCTTAGTAGCCAGAATGGATTCAGTAAATTCACATTTTTTAACTGAGGATTTATATAACTATAACTGCTCGCTTCGCTTGAAAAAATTCAAACTGTTTATGTGCCAGAGTGTTTGTGGTTTTTATAATGCTTTAGTTACGTGATCCCTAAAAACCACATGAGTTACACAAAACATATACGCAAAAATGCTATGAACGTGGAAATCAATTCTGTCAGTTATTGATGGATTTCTTCGTGTGTTTCACATGGCCTGGTGGTTAGAGCGAACAATTCGCTATCTCAAGGGTCGCGGGATCGAAACACATCACCAAACATACTGTTTCTTTCAGGCATGGGGACATTAGAATGAGGCGGTCAATCCCACTATTTAAGGCTAAAGAGTAACTCAAGAGTTTGAGGTAGGTGGTGTCAATCATTTGAAAATTAAGAACAACTAGCGAAAGTGGCCCTCGAGTAGGTTTGCGCGAAATTCAACAAACAAACAAACATAGTTCTTCAAACTGAGTGTTGTAGCAGACATAAATGTAAACTTATTCAATGTGGGGCGATATGTGGAGTTCATCAGTAGTGAACGGTTAAAAAAAACAAGTCGTTGATATCACGATTAACCGAACGTTGCTTTATTCGAGCCAAAAACAAACAATAACTTATAGATTGGAAGAAATTGGCCATTAAGTTTACAAGGTACACTTGGATTGACTTGGTTTTCCAATTCTCATTTCTGGTAAGCTAATCGTCAAATTACCGTCCTGTTTCTATAAAGTTCTGTTGGAGTCACGTATTGAATCATATAAAGCCATTTCATTTTTTTTTCTGCGTGGGTGTGTTGTGTTAAAATCATTAGTGTAAAGAACTGACAAAGAACACAGGGTAAAATTATTCATTTTCTGTGTAACATTACACACATGGGACCCCATCCGTACTTAGTGGAACTGCAGTATTTATGGTATTTTTGTGTGACACACACTTGTTATTGATGATCTCTGTAGCTACCAAAGTTAAGGACTCATAAGAAATTTGGTGCATAAAT
>NW_013667350.1:258757-262735 GCF_000517525.1 Limulus polyphemus | reverse complement strand
GTTTTTACCAAATTTTGAAAAAATTGGTTCCTCATATTTCAATACAAAGATGCCCTTGATGTAAGAGTTTCAAAATGGATATCCTTTCATCAAAATTCCCAATGGTTATTTCATAATGTGTTATCAAAATTTTGGCTATCTTCTATTTTACCGGATTTTTGTCTTCATTTATATTGTTAACAAGGAAGAGTTTTAAAATAAAAATTTCTCGAACAAAATACCAACACCTAAAAGGCCATGACGTCTTCTTAAAAAATAAACTCCACCTTCTACATTGTTTTTTACTCTGAATTAACGAAAGATCCTTTTTTTTAGATTTTCACGGGACATAATACAAAATTGTGACATTATAGCATTGACGAAAAACGTCGGAAAACTTTCAAATTTTGCGGAAAATCATGGGCCTTGGCTTTTAAGTGAAAATATGGTTTTTTTTAGAATCTAAAAAAAGTAATTTTTTCCCGCAAAATAAGTAAAAAATTATCGGATACTGCTTATTTGAAATCATATTTTCACCTAAAAGCCAAGGCTATAGCCCATGTTTTTCCGCAAATTTTGAAAAAAATTATTTTCCCTCATATTTCAATAGAAACATGCCCTTGATGTAAGAGTTTCAAAATGGATATCCTTTCATCAAAATTCCCAATGGTTATTTCATAATGTGTTATCAAAATTTCTGCTAACTTCGATTTTACTGTTTTTTTCTTCAGTTACATTGTAAAGTAAGAAGAGCTTTAAAAATAAGATTTCTCAAACAAAATCCCAACATCTAAAAGGCCACGAAAGTCTTCTTGTAAAATAAACTCCAGCTTCTGGATTATTTATACACTGGGTTAGCGAAAGTCCCACCGTTGGTAAAAGAGTAGCGCAAGAGTTGGCGGTGATGACTAGCTGCCTTCCCTCTGTTAAATGAGGGACGGCTAGCGCAGATAGCTCTCGTGTTGCTTTGCGCGAAATTCAAAAAAACACAATAAACACACCCACGCATATACATGAATAAAAAAAAAAGACGGCTAGAACTTTTTCTTAACTGTACAGTGCACATCCATGAACGAAGTACTATAAGTTTATAATATTGTCAAGCTCGTTAACAATAAGGCAGTGCACATCCATGAACGAAGTACTATAAGTTTATAATATTGTCAAGCTCGTTAACAATAAGACGGTGATTTCTTATCAATTGCTTTAACTGCCCCCCCCTCCCCATGAATATATTTTACTAAATACAGGTAGCTGATTTTGACATAACATAAATGTGCCTGAAGATTCAAAGACATCCTTGACATCATTGGTTTAGTTTCGATCATTGTGGACATAACATAAATGTGCCTAAAGATGCAAAGATATCGTTGATTGAATTTGGATCATTGTGTGTGTAGTAAGATGTCTTTCACGTGTATTATTATAACTAACGTTAGAAAACTTTTCCAGTCATAAGTATGACGGTTTGAAATCAGTATACAGCATTTGAAATACCCCACAATTGTTTTTTTTTTTTAATATTTGACTTTTGAGGGCAAATAGTGGGAAAATTATCTTTCAAACGATGCTTCTTTCAACGTTGTGGTTGCTATAGTTACCTCAGTGTTCTTTACATAAATAAGTTCGTGAAATGATGGATGCGGGTGGTAAAATGAATTTATAATGGACAACCTGCTGGAACGTTTCTTTGTTGAAGACAACGTTTCGATACACTTTTTTTGTTTGTTTTTTTGTTAAGCACAAAGCTACACAATGGATTGTCTGTGCTGTATCGAAACCCAGGTTTTAGACTTGCCGCTGAGCCACTAGGGGGCTCGATACACTTCGTCTCCAACAAAGGACTTTGCTTGTTTCGAGTTTCACACAAAGCTACACGAGAGCTATCTGCGTTAGCAGTTCCTAATCTATCAGTGAAAGGGTAGAGGGAAGGCAGCTAGTCATCACTACCCATCGCCAACTCTTGGGATACTCTTTTTTTTTACCAACGAATATTGGATTAAACGTAACATTACAACGTCCCCCCCCCCTCCCGGAATCAAAGGGCGAGCATGTTTGGTGGGACGGGGATTCGAACTCGCAAATTGCGAATTCAGCGCCCTAACCACCAGCCATGCCAATAAAGGAACCTTGAAGCAGGTTGCTCGTTATAAATACATCTTACCAAGTAATTCATCTGGTAACTATGACCTTCAAAGATGAAAACAGGTTGTTTATTTGTTATAGAAAGATTAACCTTCCTTGATCTCAGCCTCCACTACTCTCATACGAATAAATGTCAGGTTCCGAACTTGGAAGTCATTTGAATGTAAAGATATTGCTCCACACGTGTAAGAAAACAATATTCATTCATTAAAATTCAAGACATTTATTTCAAGCGCAAGCAGTTGGAACACGAACATAACAGGTTGATAAATCACACAAATCACGATATTATCATCCAACATACATAATTCACACTTCCAAAGTTCACATATATTTTGAAGTAGTAGACACATTTTTATAAGACACATTATTTCCACTGAAGTCTTTATACATAAGTAATCTATACAGTCATGTACAACAAGGCCAATGATTTGTTTTGATTTACAGACACTGGAAGAACCGAAGCCGAACACACCACTTCTATTCTCAATGATTACCTGAAACCATATTTTTACATAATTTGCAATGCGAGAAATTTCTAAAGAGTGAACGTTTTCCATTAAAAAAAAGTTTACTTAAAATATGTTAATTTTTTAGATCATTGTGGTTCAGAATCTTAAAAATATTAGCATGAATTATGATGATACAGAGAACATTGGTAAATTACACTTTACGATAAACACTGTTCAGAAAGTTACAACAAAGTCATACTTTTAAAATGATACAAAAATTACATTAAATTATAGGGGTTTTTCTCTGTCTAAGGCGCACCAGTAAAAATACTTTTACCATGAAAAAATCTATCACCTAGTCTTCGTTATACATCGTAGTTATGTTAACAAGTTAGACAACATAATTTTGTTGTTGTTTTCTGCACGAAGATAAAAAGCTAGCACTAAATTTGCCAACAAATCAATATTGTCGAGCACAGGAAAAAGTCTGATTCCAGTCTTCAAAATCTTTGCCGCAGGTTTCTAGTGTTTTCCTTCGTTTGAGAAGGCTTATTATTTTCCTTTAGTGGGCGTTTTATTTGCAAAATGATGGTGTAGTTATTTCATTAAACGCTACAAAGTTAGGGGCACTTTTCAATAGTGTAACAATTTTTTCCTTTCATTCAGCAGTAACTGCGGTTACCAGTAATAACAGCATAAGCCGTGATATTTGACCAGAAATAAAAACGTAAACAACCAATATTCAGGGCCACGTTTAAGTAATTTTGACAAAAACGAGTAGAAAATATTATATGGAAGCATTGTGAAATCACTATTAGATCCAGTGCATTTCTTGAAAAATAGTTTACCTGTGAATGCAGATGTCACTGCAAACCTGTAGCCAAGGTCAAGGTCGACTACACCTCTTCTGCCTGAGAAAGGTCATCATATTTGGTTATATGTTCAGGCTAATGTATGATTAGATCTCTATTATCTCCACTTTTCACGGTTACTAATATTAATAATAATAATGTTACTTACTTAATATTAAGAATATAATAGAGCTTAGGCCTAAAGACATTCTCTACTAATTCATGATTATAATATTAATAATAATTATATATATGTTACAGACTCATTTTGTTTTTCACCTAAGGTAATATTTGTCACTAATATTACTTAATACTGACAATACCATACAGCTTAGGCCTAAAGACGTTTCTATCAATTCATGATTATAATATTAATAATCGTAATTATATATATATATGTGTGTGTGTGTGTGTTACAGATTCGTTTTCTTTTTCACCAAAGGTAAAATTGAAAATATTTGTGACTAATGTTACTTACTGAGAATACCATAGAGCTTAGGCTTAAAGACTTTCTTTACTGAAATAATGAAAACACCCAAAATGGATGTTTT
>NW_013667350.1:203778-258245 GCF_000517525.1 Limulus polyphemus | reverse complement strand
GTTTTTATAAACTGGCAAAATATTGCACTTACATAAATGCTGTCTTCACGATAACTAAGTCACAAATATTTCTGTACAAGTCGCGGTATGGTACCTTCCGAAAAGTCATCGAGAGTTATAAACAATCTTAAAAACTACGGTTTGTTCACTTAATTGTGTAACATTACCTTTCGACTGTTATACCTAATACATTACTAGGCTGGCAACATTTTTGGAAAAAAATGCTATATATTTCCATTGATTTCAATACTTAATTCAGCCAAGTGCATATATAGTAGTAAAAAATATTGTTTATTTTACTTCAATGTTAAAGGTAATATATGTTAAAAACATGGGCGCCCGCAGGAAGATGCAAGGGGGGGGGGGTCATTTAACCCCCCTGGATTTTCAAAAAGAAAAAATTACTAGATATATATAAAATTATTATTCTGTTATTGGACAATCATAAGGTATTTGTATTACGATTTCATAAATTTTTTTTCAAACTTGAGTTACTTGACCTCCCCCTATTTTTTTCTGCAGGCGCCCTTAAAAACATAAAGATACAGAAACTATAAATTTGGGATATTTGAAGCATGGTATTTAACCGCTGAACAAAGCTGATTAAAAGTGTGTGTGTGTATTATGGAATTCTTTATGTGGGTTAACTTGAAATGTTTCCTTGTACGTCATCAGTGGCGTATGAGCGGGAGATGATGTATAAAGGAACCGACGTGCCAAGAACGAGTTGTCCAGCCGTAAAGCTGAACACCAAATCAACTTATTCAACAGACAAGTTTACACAGAAATCTCCAGCAACACAGACACAAGAATCTCAATCATCAAAATCCAACGTCTCAACTTCCACCAGCAGTTTCCAGACTTCTAATATTGTCTTTTTCTTTCCTTTTTAGATTTTCACTGGCACGGTCAGAGCAACTATTCAACGCTCTGGCCGTGAAAGTGGGTTTTCTAGGGATACTCCCGTTTCCCTCCACAGCAAAATGTTTCCTTGAACCTGTGATCCTAACCCTGAAAAGGTGCCGTTCTGCGCAGTAAATAAATCAAGTTCAAGTTATAGTCCTAGTTAAAGTTAGAGTTAAATTTTAACAATATCCTAAATATTCATCCTATTTTATTTCATTTTTAACCACACCGCGTTAACTCTACAATTCGGTTATCCTCTCAAATTTAACTTTCGTTTTTATACCAATTATCCATGTTAACTAACTTCCAGGTACGTGCCACCTTTGTCACAGCCTTGGTCTCTTTTTGCCGTTCTGAAAATTCATTTCCGCCATGCAAGACAAACCAGTTCGCCGTTACAGCATAACCAGTTCGGCAAGCTCTCCTTCCTGCTGTGCGATTTCCTGCCTGCAGCTTATGATACTAGCGGCTTCGCCGGATGCCTTGGGATTCGATCACTCTCACTTATAATACGCCAAGCCTGTCAATTCCCAAACCACTTGTTAACATTTCTCACATTATCTCAATAAATCCTACTCACTAAGGACTAAACCTTAATTCCGCGTTTGGGGTCGAAGAGAAACTCCCAGTTTTTGAGCGCCCCTGATTATCTTTCAGGCCTATTCGAGGCATGAAAGTTTTAAATCAAAATAACTGTCAAGGTTAATAAATCAATCAATCTAAAGAACTAGTTGTTGCAGTAGGGGTGGTCAGAGTTGTTTTGATCCCTACACTTACTTACAATCAGCCTTACACTCCCCTCCACCCCGCCAGAGCAGCTCTCATTCCCAAACCCAGCTGAGTACAAGTGCAAATTCGACTATGCGTAATTCGTCTTTGTCAAACTTCATTTCATCGTTGGTCTCTCTCTGTCTGTGCAGTGTAAAATGCCGAGAACGCGTCTTACGGTTGCTGTATGCCAAAACAGTTTACGAAAAACAACAAAATGTGCCAAACAATAAACAATAATGTATCATTCATTTCCGAAGGCTCCAGAGGTACAGAAAAAATGAATACACCTATGTCGAAGGGATAGGAATTGGTCGGGCTTCGTGTTCAGAAAATTTTGTATCGATGATTACGAGAACGAAACTTGAAACCAGAACATTTCAAGTTGCCACCAAAAAGAAAATTTTAAACCCAAGCCTTACCTTCTAAAAATTTATGAATAAGTCACCACACGAGACGGAAAAAAAGGGAAATTTCAGACAAAAACCGATGCATAAGAAACGAAAGGAGTTCTGCAAATAAAATAATCAGTCGTAAAGTAGCGGAAGAGCCAATTGAAGTGGGATCAGAAAGTGTGCCAAATAAATAGTGGTACAAAAAACAATGAACAACGTGGTGGCCATAGGTACAGCTTACTCATATGTAAAGGCAACAGTCTTAGAGGCCTAGGCGTCAGATGAAAAGACGAAAATGAGTTAGAAACGGTACTTACTTGGAGGAGATATGGTAGCAGGCGCTGCTTCTTTACAAATAGAGATTATAAGTTTGACATACAAAAATAAACTTTAACATAATCAGTTTTTTATTATTGTAGTATATTTTCAGAACCCTAATACTTTTACTAGGAAACATCAGAATAGGTGCTATAGGCCTAGCTTAGGATTCATCATATATACTTGTGTACTTCAGCTTTAACTTATTACTACAGGCAAAACATAATGTTCATCAATTTAAAAATATTTCTGAAACTTGATTTAGAATCATTTGACAGAAGCACACGATCCCTGACCATATGAGCAAGTTCACAAAATTTTCCGATCAAAATGAAAATGACCATAAGCTTGATTAGGGCTATGCTCTTAGATTTTGTAACTTAAGCTTAAGACTTGTATATAAATATACTCCACGCCAAACTTAGTTGAGACTTAAAAAAGCTAACACAGATAAATCAAGATAATCTTTTTTTATGAAACAATTACTTATTATCAACATGTAAACATTTTTCCATCATCTTTATAGAAACTTAAGAATAACCAGCTTATAACTGTAGTAATATGGTACAAGTTTTTACCTCTACAATACGTAGGAATAGTCTAATACTTGGTGATCTTGAAAACAATTCACAATACTGTTAATGGTTTTCTTATACTATCATTTTTTCTTTATAATTCATATACTACTATGTAAGTTCACAAAAAATTGTGTGAAGGCCCCTGGAAGATATTACTAAATGGTAAATATTTGTAAAGTTATTCTATTGTTAACATTGAAACTTATTGCTTGAGTTAAATGTAAGTCGAAGTTACTGTATAGCTAAGGATACAACACACAATCAAATGTTTTCTTCTGTTCTTTGTCAGTTTATAATCAATTGGTAACTGCCTGATGTAGGCCTATGGCTGAAACGTTGCCAGTACAGCCAGGTTTTTATTTGAAAGGTCAAGGCATTCAACTTGTTAAAACCACTAAGGCTCTAGCTTTGTTAAAGTTGTTCCCTTTATTATGGTTTCAGAATAGGCCTGTTAGTGTACCATATGAGATAATGGTTAGTGTTAGGTCTATGTCAAAATTGTAAGAAAAACATTGTTTGGAATTCAACAGTGTTTAAGAGAAGACTAGCTGGTGAAGCATGATTGTAATTAATTATGCTTGTCATAAGTATTGAAGATCCCTAAGAGACTAGATTAATATAGTGTTAAAACTATAATAGGCCTAATACCACTGTTATAGGGTCATGATTTGAGAAAAACATGTACGTTCAGTAAATCTTGATACAAAATGATAAAAACCCTATAACCCGATCGCTTTCGAAAGGTTGACCTTTCTTCTTCAGGTCATTATTATTTATTTCGATCAATTGATCTTTAACCGTTAATGTGAGGTCTATATGATCCAAAGTGTTTTTATTTTGCAAATCAATATATATATATATATTGTACTAACATTGAGATTTTTTTCGGTATTGCTATAATCAAAGCTTTAGAATACAACAATATACTGTTTTAAACAAATTATCAGGTATGCATATTGGAAGGTCCTAGCTTGAACCATAATGCCGTAGAGCACACTCCGCTTTTTAGCTGTGCGCCATTTATAAAATTGATTGTCAATCCAGTTATTCGGTTTCAGGAACCATACACAGCTCTTGGCTGCTTACCCTCTGGGCAGTTGATCAAAATTAGGGCTAGTTATACTTGAACCCTAGGGGTCTCTGACCTAGCCGTTTAACGCACATGCGCATAAAATAACGTTCGAGTTGAAAATACGAATAATTAAAATTATGTTTTCCACAAAAAATAGTTGAATAAAGAAATGTAATTAGTATAACCCGATAAGCGTGATAAACAGCAAACATTTGAATAAATATATGTTTTGATTAAATTCAACAATCTGATATCTTAGCCTTTTTGCGAGAAACTTAAATTAGTTTTTGTTTTCTTTTAAAATGTCGAATCAAGTACTTACATATCATATGTAGGCACAATTTCACAATATAGCTTCTCCAACTAACCTTAAATGTCACAGAATATGTTTTCTCGAATATTGTAGTTTATCTATAACTAGTATAAGTGAATCAGCCTTCTGTGTATAATTTACACAATCAGACATCGACGACATACGAAATCACACTAAAAAAGTCGTGTTCATTTTGAAGAATTGCTTTGTTATTTGGTCTTATCGACTAATATAATATATTCGAAAAAACACTAAAACTACAAACAATGAATATCCATCATTTAAAGTGGAATAATTTCCTAAATAATACATATTACTTACAGTTCCTTGAATGCAGTTCTTACTTTTGTGAAAACTGTGCTTGATAACATGTACATATGTTACAAAATACAATGTGTTTTGTTAAAAACCGTGATTTGTTATATGTTACAAACTGTAAAGTATTTTAAATAAACCCGGTAAAATAACTTAATAACAACGTTTCTTTTTTTTATAATTGCAACAAATCTGATAAAACTGTATTAAATCTGTTGGTTTTTCCATATAGACCTTGTTTACAGCTTTAAAAAAGGCATGGAACTGTTTCCAACATTAAGTATGAAGATATAATAAATTCTGTGAAATAATATACTATTATATTTTTTAATATTTAATGAAATTGTCAATTCAAATATTTTTTAAATTACAACCACTTCATTAATTAAAAAAACTTTTCTTTTACCAAGTATCGATGGTCATTAGTCACACTTAGTTCAAATATAATTGACAGAAATGGTCTTGGCAATTAATAAGATTTATGATGATAAAATCTAGAAACTTTTAGCAGATAAACTTACAACCTATTGTTTTAAAGAACAAGCCAAATGTACAACAATTTATCTAGTCACATTAACGATATCATTTGTAATATAATACGAATACAGGAATATTTAAACTCAGATTGGTAAAATTATATTATATTTTCCCTGAGTATAAAATTCACATGAATTCTTTGCTTCGTTGATGTATTATTTATATATTTGTAAAACACAGCCTATAATTGGTCGATCTGAATATCATAAATTCACGAAAGATTTGTAGCTACTGTTATTAGGACTCCTCCCCCCCCCCAAGAAAAAAGAAATATTCAAGAAGTAACAAAGCATATTACTTCAGCCCCCCAGTGGCACAATGGTATGTCTGCGGACTTACAACACTAGAATCCGGGTTTCGAGATACCCGTAGTGGGCAGAGCACAGATAGCCCATTGTGTAGCTTTGTGCTTAATTTCAAACAAACAAACATATTACTTCAACACACGTGCTCAAGCTAATCAGGTTATCACTAACGTTGGACAAAAAAAACCTGCATTAAATTGAATTAATAAAGCTTATCTTTTGGCAGCGATTCTATCATTTATAATTAGATTTTTTTACAAATCACACTACTTTTTTTATCCAATAATGTCTTCATGTTATTAGCTGTAATCTCTAGAAACAATTCCTCATTATCGGTTTTCTTCCATCTAATTTGATTTTCACACAAAATAATGTTTTAATTTTCTTGCAAAGCATCTGCTGGTAAGAATAATATTTATTGTATTTACCTTAATTTCTAACCATAATTAAAAGATTTAACTAACCTTACGTTTTAATATTGAATCACATTAGTTATTATTTATTCCTTATATATATATATATGAAACTTTATGATATTTTGTGACCCAGACAATTTAAAATATTTTCACGACAGACTGTCATTTAAAAAATAAATCATCATGTAAAGCACATCTAGCGTTACCTAGCGGACAAGCTTACAATAAAGAAGTAGTCTCGTCAAATTCTGCGAGTCTACACTGGACATAACGAAATCACTCGAGAGTATGGTTTAAAACGAGACTAATAAAGAAGTACAATATTCACACTCTTGTGCTACTTTAATAGTACTGGCACTGTATACATGATTACAAAAATAACGTTACATTGCACCAACTATTTTGTACATAAGGAAAAATTGCTCTTTGGGTCAAAATTCAAACTTCCAAAGCTTTCCATGACAACTTTATTAAACTCTTTCTTCACTGCAACTGGGATCAGTACGCATTCTAAAAACTAACTAAATATTTTTTTAAGAGTCAATTAAAATAGGGAATAGCAAAATAATCAGTTTTAAAGTCAATAAAATCAAACACGTGAATAACAATAAAAGTACAAGAAGTAACGTTCAACGGTATTTCTGTCACAAGTTTGTATTCTGGCTTTGTAAAATTATAATTGTTTGGTATTTATTTATTGTTTTAACTGTTATACAATGTAGTCTAGAATTAGTTGTTCCCAGCTTAAACCTTCTGTATAAATAACGTTTGATTTGTAGAATCAAAGCTTGTTAGTCTTTTATCAGACTGTGCCATGCTTATCCTCACATAAATAACTCGTATATTAAAACATGTAAGTTTAAAAGAATTACAATACTTTACTGGAACATTTATGTTCTTTTATAAACGTGTTGTCATTGTGAAGCATTTGCGGCATTTTTTAATATTTTGGATGCTTCAGAAATTGAGAAAGCAGAAGTCTCATTAAAAAAATTCCATGTGTGGCACACATACATGTAACAAGAAGAAAGATTTTGCACACTCAGTGAATGATGCTTGACCAGGAAGGGAAATGTATATATCCAACATAAAATAAGATGCATTTCAGGGGGTATATATAGAACCAACTGTTTATCTTATCAACAGAAATGGACGCAACTGTAGCAGAGAGAAAGCTATGAGAAAGTTTATGTTAACTTTGTTAAAGGCAGGAAATGATTCTATTAAAAGCATCAGAAAGAAAACCAGAGGCTCTGGTGGAACTTTGATTGAAAGGAAGAAGAGGAGAAATACATGCACAAAGGCTGCCAATTTACCATCTTCGATCATAACCAATTACTGATCATAACCAATTACTCAATTAGTTTTAGTTTTAGCTGAGAATTAAGATGAGTCGACAAAAATTCAACCAATTAAGTGACAGATCTACTTGTGAGTTGATGTGTACACCATTTGGAGAATCGTAAGAATACTAAAGAAAATTTGTATACGAACCCATGTTTTTAGGCTCCAAGTCAGTCTCCTCAGCATTGAAGAAAAAGTTTCTGAACCTCTGAAGTTAGTTCTCTGAAACAGCCATTTCAGAAATAATGAAGACCCCTTTGAATAGAGTTGTTTAAACCTATAGAATGACAGGTTTCTTTTTATGTGAGTGTAAAACACTTAAATACAATGAAGACCCCTGTTCTGCAACAGATCCACAATAACCACCTTCCAAGCTCAAAGTCAGTAACAATTGCTAATTCTTTTAGTCGAATAATATAGATAGCAGTTGGATGTAAACTGTTTAATATTAAGGGAAGTAAGGTAAATATGTCAGAGTATATGATCATTGATGTAATTATTGATAACCTATTTACTGCAGTAAAGTATTTAATGAGTATTATTGAGAGTATAATTGACAAACATTTGCCTACTCACTCTGAAGAATTTAACTGTAAACTTCCTCGAGTTAGTGACTTGGCTACTCCACTCGTGACTGCATACCTGGATTTAAGGTAAATCCATTTGTAATTGGATTTATAGTAGAACTCCAAATGACTAGCCTCTATGGCCTCCCATTACGAGTTAGTCGACAGTATTTTGGAGTAACCAACAATATGCTGGTTAGAATAAAGAAAAGAGTAGAAGTAAGTAAGTAAGTTTAAATAATATAAGTATATTTAAGTAATAATGGTAATAAATAAGTAAGTAGACGGAATTATGATGTGTGTGACGTGAATCGAAGTGCACGAGGTGAATTGGAATAACTGTAAGAACTGATCGGAACAATGTCAAAGAGGCAAAATGGAACCATGATATAAGGTACTGTTATGTTGACAATGTTTTGGTTTAGTCTAACTCCATAAATTACAATTACAGGAAGAGAAAAGACAAAGCTGAAATAGTAGAGATAGAATACTTTAAGATGGCTGGTTTTATATAATGAAAGAGTTAGTCATCAAAGACATGTTCACGGGTTGGACAGAAACTTACAGCTTTTGAGCCCCATTTCCAAAGGAAATGCTAAACGAGAATGGCCAGAGAAATATAGACTAAGTGTAGACTGATGGATGATGAACGTACATAGGGTTCAATGGGAGGAGGGACAATATAATTCTAATGACTTAATAGACATCTGTCGAAACATTAGAGACAAATATACAAAGTTGTACTTGAAGGGATGAAAGAAAGTGTGTGTGATTAGCCATATCACGGGACTAGTATGTTTGAACCTTGAGGAATTTGGTTGCCCTGCATATTAATACCAAACGTATGATGTGCATATTTACTGTGATTACCGTGTGCACCCTTTTCAACAGTGTGCTAAGTTGAAGATGTGTTCTTTATGAGTGGATTATAAACAGCAATAGTATGATGTTTCGATTCTTCAGGAACTAGTTCTAAAGGAAACACCCAGGAGTTAATTGAGAACAAGAAGACGACAATGAAGAATAGAAAGAAGTTGCCACTTGATTGTTTGATGATGGCCTGCAAGTTTCTGCATTATATTTTTATTTCTTAGTGTTAGATTATTACTTTATATATAGTATTAATCAAACCTAATGTCAGAAGTAATTGTTTATGACATATTTTGAACATTGCTTGATATATGGATCAATATATAACAAATATCATAATTAGTGTAATGGTGTGTAATTGCAATGATATTTGATTATGTTAGTCTATTCCATGATTGACTTTAAAATTATGATTATTGCCCATGAATGATCTTTTATTTGTTTTATTTTGATTAATTAGTTGATTATGTTGGATTCAATGATCTGAAGTGTATATTTTTTAGTTATTATTGGATGATATGAATATATATAACTGTTTTATTCATTCCCGAATAATTTGTTGGGTCAGTATTGTAATTACTGATATGGATATATAACTGATGAACGTAGCCTATATAGAAATATTCATTATGTATGAATTACATTATGTAGTATGCTGTATTGAGTTGATATGTAATAATTTTAATTATGTAAATATGTTATACTGATTGATCCAATGAGTTGTGGTAATGAATAATGATTAAGAGATAATGTGTATAGTCAAATCATAATTATCAAGAATGTATAAAACACGTATTATATAGTGATGAAATAAGAGTATCAAGTAAAATTGGTATTAATATTACGAATAATAAATAATTGTTGAAATTGTTATTCAATCATTGTTGAGTTAGAATATAGTATAGTAAGTAAGGATACTTAGTCGGATTATTGTAAGCATTATTTGATAGAACGAGAGAAGTAAGAACAGAGAGGTTAGATAAAAATTTCTTTAAGGGAGGAGGAATGAAGCATTTGCGGCATTTTGCGATGTTTTAGATGCTTCGAGAATTGAAAAAGCAGAAATCTAATAAAAAATTCCACGTGTGGCACACATACATGCAATAAGAAGAAAGATGTGCACACTTAGTGAATGGAATGATGCTTGACCAAGAAAGGAAATGTATGTGTTGAACATAAACTAAGATGCATTTCGGGGAGTATAGAGAACCAACTGTTTATCTTATTAACTAAACATATGCAACTGTAGCAGAGAGAATGCTGTGAGAAAGTTCATGTTAACTTCGTTAAAAGAAGGAAATTAATTCTATAAAAGGCATTAGAAAGGAAACCAAGAACTCCTGAGTGGAACTTTTGATCTGAAGGAAGAGGAGGAGAAGTACATGCAAAAAGGCTGCCCATTTATCATCTTCAATCATAACAATTACTGGATTAGTTTTGATTTTTGTTTCAAGAATCATGATAAGTCAACAAAATTCAACCGATTAAGTGACAGATCTACTTGTGAGTTGATGTGTACACTATTTGGAGAATCATAAGAATACTAAAAAAATTTGTATAAGAACCCATGTTTTTGGGCTCCAAGTCAGTTTCCTCAGCATTGATGGAAAAGCTTCTGAACCTCTGAAATGAGTTCTCTGAAACAGCCATTTCAGAAATAATGAAGACCCCTGTTCTGTAACAGATCCAGAATAACTACCTTTCAAGCTCAATATAAGTAACAATTGCTAATTCTTTTAGTCAAATAACTTAGGTAGCAATTAGACATAAACTGTTTAATATTAAGGAAAGTAAATATGTCAGAACAATATACCCAATGATGTAGTGATTGATAATCTATTTATTGCAGTAAAATATTTAATGAGTATTATTGAGAGTATAATGGACAAACATTTGCCTACTCACACTGAAGAATTTAACAATTTTAATAGTGAAGTTTGAAAGATACTTTCAATAATCTTGATTTAGCCGAGTATATCTTAATATATTGAGTTAATGCATTAATTGTGTTGGAATTCAGCATCCCAGTCAATTGTTTAGCCTAACTGTGAACTTTAGAACACGTGCAAGAGTAATATTTAAAGAGGAAATGAGAACAAAAATGAATATGATTGAAGACAAGATCGACCAATCTATTGGAGATGTACAGGCAAGACTTCATTATATTTCAAGATGTCGGAAGCAGTCTATTTAAGGTGACGAACTACGATTTTCAAGATAAAATCATACTTTGTTACACTCAAGGGAATCAATACTACAGTCTACTCCAAGTTTTTCCTAGTATCTACAGTTATAAACCATTTATTAGTGTATCAACTGATGCATAGGCTTGATTTTTGAATAGGAGAAATGGATACAGCAGTTCAGAAGATGCTTCCTGACAAGAATTATTCAAACTAAAGAAAAAATAACATAACCCATGCAATGTTGACCTGAGGATATTCATTAATTCTGACCTTTTCATAAGAGACACTTTACTGAAGAGGACAGGCAACAAACCAAATGGACATGATGAATAGAAGTCTGCACCTGCATCCAAGGTTAACCTTAGACCAGTGCGCTTATGTTCTTAGGATAACAAATTCACAGTGCACAAAAAGTTCTTTACATAAGGAAAGAATTGTTTTTGAGTAACGAATTTCAAAAAACACCCAAAACCCGAGTGCTTTTAAATAGTTTATTTTCTCCTTCAGAAGAAGAAGAACAGATCCCTTTACTATTACTAGCATATAGAAGTGCAGATAACCAGTCTACTCAAGAAAGTCTTTCTTTTTATTACATGGTAGAGATGTGATGCTACATATGCAGGAGATGTTAACACCTAGGAGAATATGCATTAAGTGAGGACTATAAAGCAGCAATGATGCAAAGAATGAAAAGTGCATTTTAAATAGCAAATGAATGTTTAATGAAAGTTGCTGGAATCCAAGAAAAGTAGGCACATAAAAAGGTACAAATTAGTGAAATTAAAATAGGAGATAAAGTATTAGTTTTACATCTATCATTTAAAAAAAAGCCATAAAAAGCTAAAAAAACTCTGGAATGGACTATTCATAGTTGTTAAATAAACAAGCCTAGTAAATTTTATAATACAAGAAATTTACAGTAAAAATAAACAATTAGGACATGTTATCTGTTTAAAGAAAGTAAAAGACTCCATGCCTCATGAGTATGAACAATTAACAGATGAAACAGAGATATAGACACAAGAAAAGAAAACAAAAGATAAAACTGAGAATTCAGATAAAATAGAATTGTGAGATAATAAAGTTCAGAATGTATATGATGAAAACTTAGACCCTTTATTTGAAAATGATGATGTAATTGTAGGTGCTGAAATAGTAACCTTAGACAATGTAGAAGATAGTGGACCAATTCTTGACACACAAGCTAGCAAATCAAGTACTGGTAGTAGAGACTACACAGCAAGGGATAGTACAGCTGAACTATATGTAGTAGATGTATAAAACATTTCAGGTTAATACAAGTACATCAAAGCCCACATCATATATGCAAACACATGATTATAATCTAAGGTCATGTGATCTGGTCGAAGATCAATCATGGATCCAACAATGATCCACAACAACGAGACATGTATGATTTAACCTTTAGGTCATTACACGTACACCTCGAGGAGATATTCGTATAGTACAAACAGTAACATGACAGAAGAATTATTTAAAACTTTTAACATTATATTAGATTATTTGTGAGAAATGAATCCAAACTGAGGTCATATTGTGCTTTACAACTTAACTGGATGAATATGGTTTGATGCTACTCCCAACTATGACATAAAGATCTTATCTGTTAGGATTGGGAACAATTTGAAACAATTGGCTTTTACTGTGGAAAGTAGTAGAACAAAATTAGCTAGATTAGTTCAGACACTCAATGTAGCAGCAGATAGGAAGCTAAGTTCATATTTTTTAACTCCTAGTAATCTAGAAAGTGTTACATGAAATTGAAAGAAGGTTACCACCAAATTTACAGTTTGTAATCCCAATGCATATTGATCAAGTTTACATATATTACACATGGGCAGATGTAAAGACAGCAGCCATATAGAATGTGCCGAGAATTTTTAAATTGTATAGAATAATTCCCTTACCACTAGCTCTAAACAATTCTTTAGTTTTAACAGTTGAAGGAAAAAAACCCTATACAGCAGTGTCAAATGATCAACACCTATTTAGAAAAGACAGAGGAAGATATGTTAAAATGTATAAATGAACCAACCACAGTATGTCATCCAAGTTCTGGGATATATTCTACATCTAGATTATCACAAGTATACCATAGCACAATCGAATATATAACGATTCCAGAGTTACATGAGTTAATAACACATGAAGAAGAACAGTTATTTAAAGAAGTAGAAATGAATTCAGAAATCTCAAAGCTGAAAATTATACTGGAAGAAACTAAACACCACCTAGAAGGCCAGGGCTAATAATTACAGAGCTTCAACACATCATAGTACATTTGAAGGCTACAGCAGCAAAGACCAAGCCAGAGAAGTGGAAATTAACAAACATTGTGTTGATAACGCTATGCTTAGTAGTAATTCTAATAAGCATACTGTTGTATACAGCACGAAACGAACTGGCATTCCTCAAGTTCCTAAAAGGCCAAGAAAGACATTAGAAATCTTTCATATTCTGAGACCACAGAAGAGGTTGAATTGAATGACTTAGGCCAACAAAAGTTAAACTATAGCCCAGATAAACTGAGTAGAGAGGAAGCAAAATTCTCTAGTGTAAGTAGTAATCAAAGAGGTTAGTTAGTAATAAGGTAATTTGAGAATACAATATTATTAGGTGCAGGTGAACTGGCTGATAGGAAATTACAAAAAAGACGAATTAGGAATGTGAGAGAAATAACAAATGAAAGACGTGTCAACTGTCAGTACTAATTGTGAAGGAAACTGAATGACAAGATTGTTGAAGAAATGAATACGAAACATGATAATGTGCAAACTTATGTGGAAATAGATAAAATTGACAAAATATGTAGAATAGATCTGAAAGTCAAATGAAGATGGGTGATAGTGACAACCACGTGTCCTAAGTTAGTGAAACTTGTAATTAATTAATAGTACTGTATTTACCGGAAAATGAATCAGTATATATGTGTGAAACTCCAGGACCCCTAAAACCAAGAGTACTGTAGTAGAAATTGAAGGATTCTGTTTTACAGACAGTTATGTCATAAAGGAACTAGCAATAAAAGACTGTGTCTTCTCATGGCATGATATTTACTTGTTCAAACCACCATGCTCAAGATGTTGGATGAACAATAGGGATTGGTATAAAATTGAATGGACCACATCCTTCCTACACCACTTTGGTTGGGAGGATAGAGAAGAAGAGTATGACCAAATATCTGACACTTGTGAAGAGAACAGTAGTGAATATACAAAAATATATACAAAAGGGACAGAGAAAGCAAACTATTAGCTAGGCCATGCATCAACTTAGGAGATTGGGGATGACAAAGATATATACAAAAGGGACAGAGAAAGCAAACTATTAGCTAGGCCATGCGTCAACTTAGAAGATTGGGGATGACAAAAATATATACAAAGGGAACAGAGAAAGCAAAACTTTTAAGCAAACTATTAGCTAGGCTATGCGTCAACTTAGGAGATTGGGGATGTCCTCCATATAGATATCTGAATGTTGATCCAGTGACCAGTATATACCATATATTACCCATTGAACACTGTTGTACTTGAAAAGTGTATGCACTATATGATTGGTTGAGGATGCCACTCATGAAAAATTTGTATTTAGAACTTTAAGGGTCTCAAGTGTTGAAACTGTGACTGTTGATGTGATATATATGGGTTCTATAATTAAATATGTACTGTTTGTAATTATTTCAGGAGTATATATATATGTTTCCTTTGGAATATATAATGTTTTAAGTACTGTATGATGTAGTTAAAAATAATAATATGTTTAGTAAATAAGAACGTGGAATCGAAATATCTTTATATGTACTGCTTAATTAAGCTGAGATATTGTCATGCTTTAATAGTGATGAATTTTAGATGCTCATATAGTTAGTACAATGCACAACACGGAATCTTTGTGTATGAATATGTATTATGAAATGTTATATAGAGTAAAGATATTGATTTAGTTTATTGAGATAATGAATAATATCTAGATAATTATGTTAACCAGGAATAGCTACTGTATGTTTATGTGTTGTAAATGCTAAAGATACTTATAGTAACTGAGATTTTAAATGAGCAATCTATTATAAATGGAAGTAAAGTGATCAAAAGATAGAATGAACCTTACTAGACAACGAGATGGAGAAGGGAACACAAAGATCCTGTGATGAAAAGTTGTATATAGAAATAAAAATTTTGTTTAAGAGGAGGAGAAATGAAACAATTGCTTAACAGCAAATGTTTTGATATTATAAGTTTCTGGAGAAAACCAGTCAACAAAACTATAATTTACTAAATCCTGTAGAAGATTTAACGATGACCAAATAAGGTTATGAAATAATTCAAACATCAAGCACACATGTTTAATTAGAAGTACCATTCCAAGATTGTGGTGATAAATATGAAGAAACCAGTGGTTTGTTTTTATCAGTATAAAACAGATGCTAATAACTCAACAAATTGACAGGGTGTTCTGTGGTGCAGTAGATGAAATATCGAATACCATGTCCAGAAGGAATTCAGAGTTGAAGAAATAATGAAATCATAACGGTAAATTCGAGCTCTACAGAGCAGATGTTTAAGATAGAAAAACACATGCAAGCCAGACAGAGGTCAAGTGGCCTTAATTTTTTTTTTTTTTTGTCATGCCATATATACAGAGAAAGACGTGCTGAACTCCAAGAAAGCTGAGAAAAAAACAAGAGCTTCACTAACGTGTGCATAATGAATGTAACATCCTAATAAAATAGTAAAACCAAAACTAGAATCACGTTGTAGTTATGGTTTTGCTTTAGAGATAAACATACCGTCTGGCAGCATAAAAACCAATGCATAGAGTTAGTCCCAGACCAGCATTAGACTAGTTCACGATTAGAGTTCAGACTTGTTATAGTGAAGGAAGACCTTCACCAAGGATGTCTGTGCAGACAGATGTTGGAAACCATTGTCAATGAAATTTTATGTGACTTATATTGACTTCTCTATTTTAGTCTAGTAAACGTTTATTTCGAATATGGTGTCTGAAGGTTTAGTTAGACTTGAATTAATTGATAAACTATTAGATATGATTGAATAGTTAACATTGACCCTAGAAGAATTTTTAGAAGAATATTTGAAAATAGCAAGTGAAACTTCAATGTACAACTGTTAAATATATTGGACTAAATGTATGTTATGTTTCTATAATATTTGTTTCCGTGTTACCTAGTCTCTGAGTGAAATCTTTACACACACTTCGAGTTGATGGTTTGTGAGCCTTAGTTACGACTGCACATAAAATATCCCGATATAAAATATTTATTTGTTACAAGTGTACTGTCAAACCCAATGACTAACTCTACCTGTTACAAATTGGGAGAGTACACCAGAATTTTGGGTTAACCAACAACAGGTTGTAAAGGATAAGAAAAAGAAGTGGAAATAAGATAATTCAAGTTAGTTATATAAGTAAAAAGTAAGTACTGGAGGAATTAAACCGAACAGGGTGCACGACCTAGAACTGATAGACTGGTAGGTGCAGGGTTTAGATGCTGCCATACGAGCCCCATTAGACCTGCTAGTGCAGTGCTACACATTTAATGAGTGCTATACCACTATTTTCTTGTAAAGTTGATGAAGATGTCAAGTTCTATTGACTCAGTTAATGATGTGGCCAGATGCACAAAAAGCAGATATCCTCAGATTAAGGAAAGCCATATTCGCGATTATGACGAGCTTAGAGACACTACTGACTTTAGTGTTTATCATATAGGTTGATGTAAAGATACAGAATGCGAGAAACACCGAATCTGATGCCAATACAGATTTACAGTTTAACCCAGCAGGGGGGGGGGGTCAGTCAGAGTATTTGGACACAAGCCACAGGAGCTAGGTGCCCTAACAAATTAATGATACAAGATACTTTAAAGTCAGACTAAGAACGAGGTTTGACCAATAATATAACAAGAAGAAATATAAAGGAAACAAATACTTCATATGTTGACTTTATTAAATTTAATTGAAGTAGCCAAGAGAGAAGACTTATGTTAATGTAAATAACAGAAATGATAGAACAAGTTGGCAGAATAGAAAGCAGAATAAGCTGGAGGGCATAAAATGTTTCAATTATGCTAGGTTAAAGCATATGGCTAAAAAGGGTTTTAAGAAAAAAGAGCAAGCAGATAGAATGTTTTAACTGTGGATTAAAGGGCCGCATAGTGGAGGACTGTGGATGCTCAATGAAAGTAGAAACTAAAAAAGCCACAAAGGCTGGTACTTTTAAGAAAAAATTAACGAAAAATACTGGAAAACCAGCGTTTTCTGGTGAAGTAAAAAAGAAAACAACGTAATCCCAGGTGGAATTACGAAGCAAAATTAGAAGTAGTTTCGGTGGTATGAGATAAAACATTGAGCGTTAATAGTGTTAACGCAATTGCACCAGTAATCACAGGGTATAGAATGTTGGTTGCTAAGTGCAGAATTAGTAAACATAAATTCTACATTGTTAAATGTAGAACGTTTTAAAAAAGTGTTTTAATTTCCATAGCAGGACATCCTCTTAAAATGCTAGGCAAGTATAGTGTTCAAATAGATGAAGAACTTGGACACTCATTCCATATCTGTAAATAGATATATTTAAAAACGGATTGTACATTGGGGCAAGATTGTGACCCTCAAATATCCATAAGCTGCACATAGAAGTGGAGATCTTACGTTTTGAAGGAATTATACCTTCAGACTTATGTGCAAAAGTTGAGGGAAACCATACCTTCCTTCCAGGGATGACACTAGAGGGGTGCGAAGGGATGCTTGCATACCCCTAAAATTTTTCCAGAAAGCTATATTTCTTATACTTATACAATTCACTACTAGTAGTTTTCCTTTAGTTCTTTTTCTCTCCAATTATACCAACACCGAACCTAATCCTGGTTCTATAGTCCTCCTCAATTTGGCTCTCGGCTTAATTTATGCGGCTTCCGCAAGAGCACCTTTCTTCACGTAATGCCTGTATGCTGACACCCGTAATTCCCCTAGCGTGTCTAATAAGTTAAGGGTAGTTTTTGGTGTCCTGTTTTTTTTTTTTGCCGAAAAAGATTGCCATGGTCACACACAATCAGTTGACAGTACCACTTCCTCTTTTAGTAGTTTAGTTTGGTTGCTTCTAGACTGTGGCGAATGTAAGTTTTTGGGGGTTGTTTAAGCCTGAAATTGTTTTGGAAACTCACTTAACACAGATGACAGTGCTTTGTTTTGATATGAAACTTTTATATTTTCCGTGTTTTCGTCATTAACTGAAAATCTGATATGGCTTGAGCTTTGTCAAAGAAGAGAAAAACAATTGACGAAAGAATTTTAAAGAAAAAATTAACCAATAGTTCAAGTATTTGTGTATACAGTTTTATCTTACTGAAATGTCAGGTAAGATTGTTTATTATCTGTGTGTTAAAATTTTGTCTTGTAATAAAGGTTAAATATTTATGTGGGAGCTAAACATCGCAGTTTTTAAACAGTTAAAAACTGTCTGCTATACAAGACATTTTAGTACTGGATGCTGTTGATCCCATGTACATGGACATGGCTGAAAACAAAAGCTCACAAGGTGCATGTGCATGCTCCAGGAATCAATGAAAATGATGTAAAACAGAAAAAAAAACAAGTAAGCAGTGGTCCTCGTGCATGGTGCAGTTGTGTTGATAATTGCATAAACAAGGCATTTGCTTGGTGTTACTTTTGTTCCTTATTCATTTTGTTAATCATTCCAGTCCTGCCGTAAAAAATGTCTGGAGGACAAAAACATATTTACGAGATATTCAGCTAAAAGGACAATTCCAAAACGGAGATAGAAGATCCAGAGGATAATACAATTGATTATAGTGTTGTAGAAAGTGCATGCATACCTAAATCGGTAAGTTGCGACAATAGCCTGGAATTTATCATGGGTATAGCGAAGTCAGCCAGTGATGAAACATTTTCAGGCTGAGTGGTACAATTTCTTTCCATTGTACTTCATGATATAGCATTTTGCTTCACATGCCACATATTTTCTAATGAGGGTAAGAAAAGTCATTCAAAGTTAAGAGAAGGGTTCTCAAACTGGAAAAGGATCTTTTAAGCGACGCAGGACTGTAAAAGCCTGAAATCACTGAGGTTCACAAGAATAGTGTGGTATGTTGGAGACAGTACAGATGTATGAAAGAGAAAGGATTAGAAACATCTGTTGTCACACTTTTGAGTGAAGCTGAGATTCAAGAGAATCGTGCGTACCTTGGTCAGATAGTGAAGGTGTTAAGGTTTACAGCCGTACAAGGAATAGCTCAAAAAGGACACAATGAATCCAAAACCAGTGAGAATAGAAGGAGCTATTTTGAAATTCTCCATCTAATGTCAGTGTATGACACGAATTTGAAGAAAAAACTAAATAGTGGCCCACAAAATGCCAAGTATGTTCATTCATCTATTTAGAATGAGATCTTAGACATCCTCGCAAGCACAACACTTGAAGTAATCATGAAGGACATTGATAGAGCAACTTGTTTTGCTTTGCTGGTTGCCGAATCAAAATATACTAACAAAACAGAACAGTTATCCATTGTGGTTAATTTTTACCTTGATGTCAAAATTTTTGAAAGATTTTTTGGGTTTCATCCAGCAAGATTTTTAGATGCAGCATTCCTGTTCAAGTATGTGAGGCAAACTCTGTGTAAGTATGGCATCAACATACAAAATTGTATGCAATGATGGGATCAATGAATGGTATGCAAACCCTTTTAAAAATGGAAGTTCCACAAGCTGTCTACATCCACTGTAAAAACCACAGGCCGAATTTGGTCATTGTAGATGTATGCAAAAATGTTAACAAGAAATTCTTTTTAATTTTGCTGAAGTTGTGTGTGTTTATGTCTGGGTCTGTTATGCATTCCCTTTTCCTCAATGTTCAGTGTGAAATGGGAGGTAGTGTAATTGAACTGAACAAACTCGGTGATACTAGGTGGACTTGCTGTAATAAAACTCTTCCTGCCATTCTCGTAACACTTTCTAAAATAGATGAAGACAACAGCACCCGAGCCTCTGATGCACATGGTCTCTTTAGTGAGGTTGGCCTGGAGTTTTTAATATACTTGTGTATTTGTAAAACAATAATCAAAGAGCTGAAAACAGTTTCAGACTTCCTTCAAAATAAAGAGACTGTGACATTGGGCATGACTGCATAATTGTAGAGAGTATCCGCAATCGCCTGAAGAAACAATGAGATTTCAATAACAACTTAAAAGACATTTGGAATGAGGACTGTTCACTGGCAAGAGAAAATGGAATTACCATAGTTATACAGTGAAGGCCATACAGATTACATCTACTCCCTCAACATCTGACTAAATTGGTAGTCATGGATAGCAATGCCATTGATGAGAATGTATTGTCTGCAGAAGAAGATTTCAAGAAACATGCTTTCACCCTAATTCTGGACTTAATACTCCACTTATGTGGAGAGTTACAGATAACAGTTCTGTTCTGAAGACCATTGGAGCCCCTTGTGAAACACTATGGAACAGACATGGAAAGTTTTGATGCAGAAGTGAAGCTTCTATACAAAACACTACAGTGATATCAGAATGAAAACAAAATAAAAGTTGATGGTATCTTTAAGTTTGTAAAGTTTCTGGAAGAAAATAAACTGGCTTTCCACAAAATGTACAGATTAACTGTCATTGCAGTCACAATACCAGTGCTGTATACAAACAGACATTCTCATGCCAGCGTGTTTTGAAGACCTACTTGAGGAACAGGATAGTTTATGAAAGGCTCAGTAACTTGGCTATCCTAGCAGTAAAAAAAGACATTGCTAAATTGCTTGTTTGTTTGGAATTAAACACAAAGCTTCACAATGGGCTATATATGCTCTGCCCAACATGGGTATCTCTGAATTGCTTGATATTCAGGACATTGTGAGCAGGTTTAACACCACACATAATAATTTTCGCACCATTCTTCACCGAGGCTTTACGATACTGAGTTTTCCTCGCAGCACAAACAATGCTTGTGCTGTATGTATTTTGACATCAAACATTTTTATTTGTAAACAAAAACAAAACAAGATAATGTACGTTTTTAAAGGTAATGTTATTTTTTAAATTTGACCATACCCCTTCTGCACTCTAATCTCAAAAGTCTGGCATCCCCGCTGCTTCCTGCTGACTCAAGCTGATAATCAGATATGGAACACTAGCATTAAGCAAAGTAATGATGCTAAGGATCTAAAACCAAAATACAAAAGCACTGATACTCTTAAGCATAGCGATAGACGACAAAGTTAGTATGGTAATAGAACTAACTGTTTAAAAATAAATCAGCTTAGAGGAAATAAAAAGAAAAGCTTTAAGCCAGCGAGAGTACTGGAAAAAGTACTACTACTAGTGGTAATAGTGAAGCAAACAGTAGTAAAGCAAGGCAAAATAAAATAGAAAAATGTCATTTTAGACAGATAAATAACTACACAGACCCATCAGATGACTCCACACCTAGGTCATGCAACAGAGCATCCCAACAGGAAAGTTTGATAGAAAGAGTACTTGCAAGGTTAGTTGGAGTAAATGAAATACCTTAGAGAAGTCAAAGTATTGTTGAAGCTAAAGTAGATGAGTTTGGGTAAAATAAAGAAGTTTTAATCGAGCCTATAGTTATAGAAGAAGCAAGAATTTATATCGCTGCTTGCGTTAGTAAAGTGTCTGAGAGAAACGCAGTGCATATAAAAGACTTAAATGTAAATTAAAATAGAACTGCCTAAGCATATAGTAGTAGTTAAGGCTACCAGTAGAGAAAAATAGTTGCAGTAGGACAGCATAATGTAAAATATAGTATGCACAACAAAGTAAGATAGCTGGTGTTTGTTTTTGGGGGATTGTATGTTAATTTTTTTGTTGTTGTTTTGAAGTTCCATTCTTCATATTATAGTTGAAATTGACGTTAAGGTTAAATTCTCATAACCTGTACCTCACCATGTACGACCACAACTACCGATGATGTAGGAAGTGAATAATATGCTGCCACCACAGAAACAACAACCGCCACCTCCAGCCATAATTGTGGAAGGAGTACCCATGAAGTTTCGATCACCCGACATAGCCCAACAATAGAATACTATGTTCCCAGCCACGACCTTCACCCAAGTTCAATGACTAGCCCGAGAAGGAATTGTCATAAGATGTCAACACCCACAAGAATATGTCAAATTACTCAAGCCGTGGCCCAATATCACCTTCAATGGCACCCAGATCAACATATATGTCCCAGGCAAATCAGAATTAACCAAGACAGCTGTTATTAAAGGAGTCGACGGGGATATCACGCCAGAGGAGATCCAAGAAGAATTAGCAAGCCAGGGGATCAAAACAACCAGTGCTGACCGAATCAAGACTGGCCAGATGACACCAGTAATCAGGATCACCATCAAAGACGTTGTCAAGGCTGACATCGTGGATGGTTTCAATCTGTGGTTTACAGCTACCCAGTAAAAGAAGCAAAGAACTCTACGCTAAGTTAATGGTTATTTTATTACATCGTGCTACACCTTAAGTAGCAACGAATGTGCAACATTATAAAACCTGAACCGATTATATACTAATGTTGAAAGCATTTCATTTCCCTATTGCTTCTCTAAGTATTTATTAAATTCTAGGTAGCATTACACTTCAAAGACTTGTAAATGAAGTTTAATTTATCTGAACATTTTTACCTCCCACTGCCAACCTGATAGTGAATACTGAGCTTACGGATTTTCAAATTTGAAATTGTTACGAGATTCTTAAAGTTACAATGCATTTTGTGGTAATCTAGTAATAATCCATCTAGTAATAATACGTATATTTTACTGAAAATATTTGTTTGAATCGTAACGTCTAAAATTTATAGGTATTTAATTTTTTAACGGATGCAATTATTTATTAAATTGTAAAAGTATTTTTGTGGAAAACATTATTACCCCTCCTATATATGAAAATGTGGCATCACGAATTATTTCTGTGAATTCCCATTATAGTTGTCATTCCTGAATATTGTAATGTAAGTAGATCAAAAGTAAAGTGAGGAAAACGTTACAAATTATTGAATGCAAAAGGTCATACTTGTAAGAAAATGTGACAATTCACTAAGGTTTTCTTGCAGAAACAAAAATATGGAAAAGTTTTCCGACAACAAAGTAACATTTAAGTATGTAATTTAATTCCTCCCAATATTAAACCACCCAGGTAGTACTTCAGAACGGAAGAGTGCACTCTTTTTGAGGAAGTTGGAGAAGAGGTCAGACATTTTTCTGAGAGAAAAGCTATGGAATTTACAAAGAATACTTTCAATAATTCATAAATATAAAACACATGTTTACAGTTAGGTTTGAACAATGTTCTGTAACTCCAACAATACTTATCAAGATCCCAGGTGCAGTATTTGGGTAACAACCACATAAAATGCACGTTCTCAGTGAGTAGGGAAGATTTATTTTTTCTTCATTGGTCAGAGTCTCATCATATAAGTTTCAAACATTTTTGGCATTTCTTAAAGTAAATAATAATACTAGGAACAGACTAAAACGTATACCTACAAAGTAACAGCCTAAAAAAATATATATATATATATATATATATAGCAAGATTTTCTAACAGCAACAATAAATAAAGTTGTTAAAAAAGTATCATAAAACTCGGTTTCAAAATTAGAAAACCAAGTGAGCTATAAATCATGGTTTCTGTATATATAGAAAAAACAAAAAAAAACCTCTTCTACTTTATATTTTATTACATTTTCTAGTAGCTATACCAAAGCTTATTCTTGGGAACCCTCACTAATAAAAATTGTTATGAAATAATAGAAAAAACATACATTAGCCTTGTAGAGAAGCAAGAAGTTTCTCCATATTTGTGTGTACCATAATACCACCATAATAAATCCACATAATTATACTTTATGGAAACAAAAACAATAGGAATTACAGTCTATATATGAACTGTACAAGCCCACATGTTTTAATGACACTAATGCCTTTACCATACTACAAGGCTTAGAGTTGTTGTTTTATTGAGATAAACTTGAGAACAGTTGTAAGATTCGATTTTCATTTCAAACACAGTCTTTGCCATATTTTATTAAATTAAACTTAACTAGCTACTTGGTCCAGTAATGCTAAAGTAAAAGAATATCACACACACAAAAAAAATTGGCTAATATATGTCATGACTAAAATGCTTAGCCAACATATAAATGTATATAACAAATTAAAATATAAACCTTTTAATGAAAAACAAATAACAAAGTACCACAATCAAACAAACAATATCTTAGTGATATGTTGGTACAGAAAGTAATTTGTTGAGAAATATATGAAGAACTTAATTCAAAGAAAAACAAAGGTTATAAGGTACAATGTGTGATTATTTTGTATAATCTAATAACAGTGCAACAAAAAATTAATTAAGCCAAAGCTTGCTGAATGTAACAAAATAATTTCCTAAATCTTGAAGCAATAACTGTGACCAAGGGGGAAAAAATATAAGGACTGATTAACTGCATGCCAATAAAAAAAGACTAGATATAGGTGAAACAGCTAAATTATATTATAATAAAAATGGCACTTTGAAGCCTACTCACTGAGATATTCTGGCATTTTTTTACTGATCTTGTTTGAATTTTGACCCTAAAAGAGTAAAAAAGACACACGAGTACGACGTGGGTCACCTCTGGCCCTTCGTGGGCCCAATCCAAACTGTCATATATTTGGATCTGAAACACTTGTTCCTCCTTCTTTTGTGGGCATTTCTACTGTATTGTTAAGTTCATCGTTGAAAGTGTAGTCTTCAAGCTCATTACGATACGGAGAAGTGTTTCTTGAACGGCTAGTGCTGCTGCCTCTAAAGTCCAAGTTGAACTAATAATAGACATCAGACATTGTGTATTTTATTGCATGAAGATAGACATTAAGCTAAGGAAACATTCATTGGTTTATAAGTAATTTTGTTATATTTTAATGGAACAAAAGTTAAATGTATGTTTAGGCTTTTTGATTAAAAACAGACGGAGAATCTCCCTATGAAACAGATGTACGAGTCATGTAACAAGATTCATGAATAAAAACTAAACTGCCTGATTTAACTTCATTTGTTTATAGAAATGAATGTTTCTGCTATATATTTATCTGGTGGATTATGTTAGAAAATTTGCCTTATTTCATATAATTGAGAGTGTATGTTCCTAGTGCTATCTGTTTTAAGAGTAAAAAAACAAAAACAATTTTTTTTGGCATAGTTAAAGATAAAATCTAGTTGGCTGAAATATCTAATAAAGATATGATCTTTCACTGTACCAAAAAAAATATTTTTTTACTCTTAATATAGTGAAACAATGTGCCTGAAAAAACAACTATAGTACTAACTGTTCCTGTTTTTCTTGCTCTTTAGTCCCATTGCTTTGAATCTTGCATATTCTTGTTGTCAACTGTTGTAGTTTTTATCATTATATCATAGCTAACAATAAATAAATACAATTATTTGAAATATGGTCAAGTTACAGGAGTGTCACACAAATGTCCAGTCCTGAAAAATTAAACCAAAATGTTGTGATGATTTCCAGAAAAACATACGAGAGTCGAAATCCTAATATACATAAATCCACCCAAATAAGTTAAAACCCGTTTTTGTTTTTTCCAGTTGTGGAAAAGTTTGTATATATGCAGTGAAAAACTGGTCTTTGAATGGGCTCCATTTGCACAGTAGATTGTTTCTTGACTACTGCTTAATCTTACAGCTTATTTGATTAGCATTACACAGATCGACAGATATTGTTAACCACCGATTAATACTCTATTGACAGTAGACAAAGTTCTTATCTAACAGTAAGAAGAATACTCTGTTTTATCTCTTATTTATAATTATTTTGCTTCTCCAAGTCTTGAGTTGAAATGTTAAATATTTCATTGCCATGATTTTTTGATCAAACAAGTTTACTTTTTTATGTATCTTCAACTTGTAAACAGCAATGTTGATGGGGAAACATGCAAGTAAAAACATCTTACCTCTGTTGCACACACAAGGCAAGTTGTCACCACTTTAGATATTATATTCATTAAATTCTTTGTCTCCTGTATGACATTGTCAACCTGTAAAATAAAACCACGATTGAAGGTATCTGCTAAGATATTGAGGAAATATCACAGGTTATTTACCCATTGACTGCTGATTTGCCGTACAGGGTATGATCTGCGTCTGGCAGTTGAATGCGAGCATGGCTTATATAGTGTATGGCTCACAAAACTTCCGCTCATGTTTAAAGCAGCCACAGTCAATGGGTTAAAATCTAACTTTCACTCAACTGTGACTCCAAGTCTGCTGAATTTAATGACTCTTCTTACCAGTAAAATATATAATAAACTCTTACAAGACATGTATTTTATTTGAAATGTTCCATTAAAAAAGAACCAACATAATTGCTATCCTGAGCTAGGTGTTTCTATTATAACATTTTCTTGTACAGTATTAAAGATGAGCATTATTTTTTACCTAAGATAATTCATATCAGGCAGTTGTTTTTTGCTAGCTCAACTGAGAATCTTCTAAAACAGGGGTTATATGTAGTTAAAAGTACTTAATATAATGAAGATGTTATTTTCTTTATAGTACAGAGCAATTTTGTATTTTTATAAGAAATTTAATTTATGCAAAAACTTTCTTCAATAACTTTGTACAGAATTTGCAGCAAGTTTTTTTATGTGGTTAAAACTTAATTAATACAACTAACATAACCTCATCTACAGTTACTGTATCAGGATGTTCAGGAAGTCATCTTTTTACTTAAGTCTATCAAAGGCTCACAATATTACTAAAGGGTGTTTCTTCTAACACTCTTATTCAACAAATGTAAAAAAACAAAAACCGTTTATGTTCAAAACTGACACAAAATCAAAAATGAAAGTTGAATGTTTAATTCTATTTTTATGCAATATTTGTTTCCACACTTGAAACTAAACAACAATGGGCAAGAAACTCATTAAATGACAACTACTTCCAGATCTAAACACTAATGAGTTAAAATACTCATTAAATGACAAAATTTTTTGAAACTAAATTTCCTCCTCCTTCTGTTAGGCTAACGTATGTTAGCTGTATCATTCCACAAAACTTTACCACACACTCCTTTCAACATTGGGGTCAATCTATTCCAAGACTCTGCTTGAATTTATAGAGCAAGTGTTAGATCCTCCAGTAGCTTTCTAGGAATCCCCCCAGTGGTTTGCTGGGTAAAAACTTGATAAATAACAATTATTTTGAGAACTAAACAACCATGTCATTAAATGACATCTATTTTCAGAACTAAACACCCATGGATAAAAAAACAACATTAAAATGACAACTATTTTTGAATTAAAGAGCTATAAGTAAAATACTTTTTAAAGTGACAACAATTTTGCCTAACTAGTTCAATTACAATTATTTTTTATAACTAAATAATTGTGGGTAAATACTTATTAAATGACAACTATTATCAGAACTAAAGAGCCAGAAGTAAAAACCTCATTAAATGACAATTACTTTTCAGAAATAAGCAACCTTAGGTGAACAAGTCATTAAATGACAATTGGTTTTTTGTTGTTTTTTTTTTGCTTCTTAAACAGAAACAATAATTCAAAATGTTCTTTGATTGGGCATTAGAAATATAATTTGTTTTGGCAAAAAATTACATATCTAAATGTATAATTCTTATCAGGATGCCCCCCAGTTGCTCAATGGTAAGTCTGAAGACTTAAGCTGAAAACCAGGTTTCGATACCCATGGTAGGCACAGCACAGATAGCCCATTGTGTAGCTTTGTGCTTCACTATTAATGAAATGATAAAAAAAACTTCTCAGGAACTGCCACTTAATTGGATTTACTCATCATTCGATACCTTTCTGCCTTGTGTAATAATAATTTTATTATGCAGAGTGATCCAACCGGAGGTACCCCACTGATTGTTTATGGGAAGAATATCATACACTATTATAACTGACATTGTTAAGAGTCAAGTGACCTAACTGGCATTGTTACAAGCCAAGTGTTCTGCTTCAGTGATGTATGTTTGTGTTGTTAATGTATTATACTCTTCCCATACGAAATTGGTGAGTACCTCTTGGTCGATCACCCAGTATTTCATGAAAATTACGTATTACGAATTTACAATATAGACTATTCTCAGCATCAACTTGTATGAAACCTTCTCTTTATGAGATCCTACATTTCATAATTTCTAAATTATTGTCTGACAAAAGTCTGTGTGTGTGTGTGTGTGTGTGCGTGGTTATGTATAACCACTGGACCAATTGTCACATAACCTGTTATGTAACCATAGGGTCTCCCGGGGAGTGATATGGGGGAGTAGGTCGCCATTCAGATCTGACCCCCTAATTTGTTCTCGTGCGTTGAATGGTTCCATCATACCTTAGTAAATGTAGCTGCCTTTCCTACAGTAGGGTTCTTCACTGTGAATTGTAACTGTTGAACAAATGTGGGCACTTTATCAAGGTAGTCCAAGAGTTCTTTCTTATGTTGTCCACTTGGCACCTGGTCACAAAATATCACTAAAGTTCAGCCACAGGGACATGTTTTTTTATACAGTTCGTATAGAGATGTCATAAAAACAAAACAAATCTGAAAGCATTTCATCATCCAATTATAATTTTTATACTTGTAATACCATTTTATTATATGATTAGAAACTGAACAATGACTCAATATTTTACCTTTTATAATACTGAAACTATTTCAATAATTTAATTACCTTGTTATAAAATCAGACTGTTTCACACCATTTTAAATGTAACATCTTTGTATATTTCGTACATTACTTTCTCGTTACAGAGAATATTAAGTGTGAACTTTGAAAACATATTTTAGTAAAGATATATACATGGGTACTATGATTGTCCATTTCCTTTAATTATACTCTTTTTTAAGTTTTTATTTCAGTCGTTATTTTTGATTATAATAAATTTACATACACTAGTATGTTAATGCCTTTCTCAAAAGTCAAGGTTTCTTACTTGATATGAAAAGTGACGAATCAACTTGTAAAGTTTATTTGCTTCCTCTGCAAAAAATTCTGCTTGAGTGAAGAGGTCCTAAACGTAAAAGAACATATCTTTGTTTTTATCTTAGAATCCTTTGTCTTCATAATTAATTTACAACTCTGAACTTGCAAAATAAAACAAGTAAGCTAATACTTATGCTAAATGAAGTGAAAACTTTATCATTAGTCTGAAATGAATCACTAATTGAAATGGAATTTCTTTATTTTTCACCTGGAAATATCAAATGGAGCAACTACATCACAACATTGAGTTTAGTAGATTGGACAGACTAGATGGACCAACAAGTCCCTTTTTCCTTGAATGTTATGTTATACATTTTACCAGCTGTACAAATAATGCTACACAGTGGTCCATGGCTTATGTTATACATTTTATCAGCTGTACAAATAATGCCACACAGTGGTCCCATGCCTTATGTTATACATTTTATCAGCTGTACAAATAATGCCACACAGTGGTCCCGTGCCTTATGTTATACATTTTATCAGCTGTACAAATAATGCCACACAGTGGTCCCGTGCCTTATGTTATACATTTTACCAGCTGTTAAAATAATGCCACACAGTGGTCCAATGCCTAACATGGCCTGGTGGTTGGGGTACTCAACTTGCAATCTGTGGGTAGTTGGTTTGATACCCTGTCACTGAACATGCTCACCCTTTCAGCTGTTGAGATAGTTATAATGTAACAGTCAATCCACTATTTGTTGGTAAAAGAGTAGCCCAAGAGTTGGCAGTGGGTGGTGTTGATTAGCTGTCTTCCCTCTAATCTGTCATTGCTACATTAGGGACAACTAGTGCAAACAGCTCTTGAGTAACTTTGCATGAAATTCAAAAACAAACAAACTAGCCCTACAGTGACCTTAAAACAAAAAAAAGATACCTTACAAGTACCACCACGCAGCAGTTATCATACTAACCCTCGACAAAGAGAAGTCATCTCAGAAGATCAAGTAACCTATCACTTGAGCAAATAAACTAAGCAGTACAGTTACATTACACACTTTACAACACAGAAAATAAAATGTTTTTTGAGACTTTAAGCAGCTCTTGTTGGTAGGAGTTTTCAGTAAAATATTTTTAAATGTGTTTTACTTGTTTTCTACAGCAAAGTACCTCAAATCAGTCTACAGATTCACAGCATAATCCGACTGATGATTTTGACCAGTTATAAATATAAACATGAACCATAGGACTATACAACCTGTTTTAGCATCATAAATTATAGTAAGAAAAACACAAGATGATAGCAAATGCTTCAGATTTTAATAGGAGGCTTACTTACTTGGGTCGTTTTCAAATCTCCTTCTCCTCGGGTAAACTGGTACATTGAGAAGGCCATTTGAGACATGTTACGTGCTCTAAAAACGATGTCATTGCTATCAGCTGATGAATATTTTTCTGTTTCGGCATCCATTTCAGATGTAAGCAGCTTCATCTCCAGACCCAGTTTAGCTATTTTTGCCTGTTCCTTTTGGAAGGAGTAAGTACGGATTTCAGTAAAGTCAATATTTTTAACAATTATTTAAAGAAATGTAAGAACATATTATCTCACCAGGTTATTAAAGCTCTACGAATGTATATTACTTTGCTGCATGAGAATAGCAATATGGTAAAGAGGTTTAAGTTTTTTTGGACAAATTCACTTACAAAACAAGAACCATTAAATCATACCAAACGACATAAGCTGTGGCTGATTATTTTACAAAGTAAAAACATTGAGTAATTTTACGTGTTTAGTGTAAAGAACTAACCAAAAGAAATATTAGGTGAAATAATTCGTTTTCCACGTAAAATACACAATCTAGATGTAATGGAATTAATTGCAATCTTAGTGATATTTTGGTTGAAATGTTTTGTATGACTTGTATGTTATCAGGGATCTTGTAAACAAATAAAATCACTGACTCATGAGCAATTTGATGCATAAATAGTTTTGGGAAATGTGTTAAAAAACGTGGAATCTATATGCATCTCACTAGTAACTCTAGGGCTAAAATTTACAGTTTATCTGTTAATCATCTTCTCTTAATCTGACTATTTGATGATCTGACTATTTGATAATCTGACTATTTGATAATCTGGCTATTTGATGATCTGACTATTTGATGATCTGACTATTTGATGATCTGACTATTCGATGATGATATACAGGTTTCTTTGATTTTCTGTACTCTCTGTTGTGGACTGTGGTTTTAACTCTTCAAGGCTCATCAGCACAGATTACTAAATGTTGAGTTAAAAAGGACTTAAAAATACCATGAATCTAATTAGACTAAAAAAATGAAATGAAGTTTTTTATTACCTCCATGTCAAGCTTTGCTGGCTTAAGTGGTTTACTTGTTGTACCGTGTCTCTGTAGAAAATATATATATATTGGTTATATATAATCAGTTTAATCCATGATTCTGTAATTCAGTTGCAATAATTAGCAATGTAAAAAAAATATATATATATATATATATAAAACAAGTTATTTTTTTGTCATAAAAACTGATGAAAGTGAGACTGTTTGCAAAGTAATGTAAGACAATGCAATCTTTCAGGAAAATTAACATGTCAAAATGAATCTTAAAAAAGAAAGGAAGAGTAAACATCATATGTTAAAATATCCCCACTTGAGGCTGTCATTAAATTTCCTTTCTTTTCTAGTATATGTATGTATGTATGTAACACAGAAACAACGGAATACCAACTTACACCAGGTCTGGGAAGTGACATATAAACAGGCTTCTCGGGTAGCTTTCCACGGCAAAGTTCTGCTATTTCTGAAGAAATTGAAGCTACGTCATTGACTAAAGACTGCCAGACCTCCATAAAAACATCAAGGTTTTCTTTTGCGATTTTGCTGGTTTGATGCATACACAAGGTATGAGAGGCATTAAGCACCTACATAATATAATTGGATTACATAATCTTTTAGTAAAGATGTCAGTATCTTTAATAGTTTTTGACAAGGCCACAAACAGTTGTATTACTTATTAAACATAATTTTATTCAAAACATAACTCTCTACCAATAAAGTAAAAGTTTATAGATAAATACAACTTAATGTAATCAAGTACTTCTCCATTCTGTTGTTAAGATACAAGTTAATATGTTCTGGTATATCACATATTTTTGTAATCATGAAGTTTAAAAGAAAATTCAAAGAAGGACATAAATGTTGAAAATTGTACAGTTTTGATCCACACACACACACACACTATTGCAATGTGGATCAAACTTCAATGGAAAAAAATATATATACATTACAAATACTGACTGACCACATGAAGTAAAATAATTGACAGTAAGATTCATGAGTGAAAAGTGATACGAGGTGCCATCTATTTGCAAATATGATAGACAAAGATAAACACGATGTTTTAAAACACCTGCTCACAAGTGACAAGCTGAATTCTCAATTGGAGATCTGTAATTTATATTTGTTTTTAGAAAAATGGAACAGTAATAATATTGTAGCTCAAATCTTCTTATCAATAAACAAGTGGTTAAAATGACCTGAGTTGTTTTGATAACATTTTCTTAGCAACCAGCTGTTGTTTAGGTTACATGTTGGCCCAGTTTGTAGATATATATTTTTCTCTGTTATCAACTTTATTATTTATTCATTTTACTTATATGATAGAGAAGTTTTAACACCATCCAAAGCACATTTTTACACCATCCAAAGCACATTTTAACACCATCCAAAGCACATTTTAACACCATCCTCCCTTCTATTGTGGAATCTTGTCACACCATATTTGTCAGTGCATAGTCCAGGTAGTATTGAGCTCTTTCTAATTATAAACCACCAAACAAAAGGAGACATTCAGCTAGCAGTAACTTCTTTTGTTTTATATCATATTATTATTATTTATTGTTTATCGTTTTTTTTAAATGGTTATTTTAATTTTGAACATCACGTACCCCGACGTAAACATGATGATTTTGATACTATTACATCTACTACTGTTTTTACACTTGAGGAGATTGATACTGGCTCTCCGCTCGCCAATGACCTTCAAGTTTCCTCCAGTAACTATCAATTTTACATCACCTAAAATATCCTGAGCCCACAAAACAGGTGAAAATAAACCTACATTGTAACACATCTCTAAATTTTTATGGTTTCTTCAGCTCCATCCATTTCTTGGTAGTAATTTTGGTTAGAAAATTTTACAAGCCCTGAAGGGGCTTGAAAGACAACCAGGGGCACTCAGAAACTGTTGTTTCTCTTAGCCTCACTCACGGAATTTAGGTTTAATTTTTCAATGAATGTGGGAAAATTTTGAGTTTGTGGCCGACATGTTAAATCACTTGATTAGATTTTACAGTGAGGTGTGAAGATTATTATCTTGTTGATTGACTAACTTGGAGGCTCTTCAGCTGAAACTCTACAGAATTTTAATATCAAATATACGACTTTCTTATAACCTTACAGTAAATTTGTGTCCTTTTAAATGATAATGAAAAAAATCAAGTACCTGAATTCCATAGACTTTCAAGCAATAATCCAGGTTTTTGGATGTAACCTGTAAAGACTCTGTATTGGCTACATGGTGTATGAGCTTGCACACCTACAGAAAGGAGAAGCTATTATTTGTATAACATGTCACGTGAGAAAACTAGTTTCTAATAAGTTTGCATAGTAAATGCTTACTTTGATAATAATACCCATTCTGTAGAATTTCTGTCAATTATTATCATCACATTTAAACAAAACTTGTAGACTGAAAAAAAAAATTCCAATTCAAAGTCTCATGAATCTGTAAGGGCAACCACGTTGTTATCAAAATGGGAGGAAACAAAAAAGGAATGGCCAAAACGTTTCATTATAACTAACCTAGCAGGGAAATAAATCTTATTGATGCTCTATTGCATGTTATAGATTATGCTGAAACAAACAAATGATCTGATTGCTAAAAAACTCTGGAATTAATACAATTTCACACCAGTTTATAACTTAGATTATTTACCTCCTGTATGTGTTCAGCGTGCTCACTGAATTTCTCGGCAAATTCTTCCAGTCTGTCATGGTCCCCAGCAATAGCTGCATTTTTAAGCTGACTCATGAATTCAGCCTCATCTGTGATTTTGAAAAGCTCGTCTGCATGATCCAAGGCGGTATCTTGTAGCTAGCATATATTAATTATGCTTGAATCAAAGAGTATCTTTCCCTCGTTCATAATTGTCAATAAGTACATTTTAAAAAAAAATCGGAAAGAAACAAGATTGGAGAATTTATAGTACATTCTTCTGAAAATCTTTTTCACAACCATGTTTAATAATGTTTTAGAAATAAATTTTTTACCATATCTGATTTGAATGATTATTGACAGATTACTTGCATTACTGTGAGAATTTCAAGATTGTAGTGCAAACTAGAGAGTTGTATTCCTTGTTAAAAAAACAACAAGAAACATAACCTATTACTTTAAAAAAGGAACTGTTTTTATTTAAACGAATGTTTTTCCATTATGGCTTCATTGTGTCTTTTAGATATATCACTAATACAGTACTTCTTTTGTAGTCGAGGAATGTGAATTCTGGCCGTGGGTTCTACAAGCAGTGGCTTTCAATTAAAAGTGGGCATTGATACGTAATTATAGGGTTTTATGGTAAGTTGTAATAGATAAAAGTCATTGATTAGAAACCATCTAATCGTTGGTTTCTTGTAACAGATTAAGAATATATACAGCGTTACTTTTGTATTAAGGACAAAAAGAAAAGGTGATCCGTAATGTTTTACATGCTTAATAACATTTTGATTTATCAGTGGCATATTCGAGATTATGCAAGATGATAGTTTCAAAATCAGATGGTTGAATCTGCCGCACTTTGGAGAATGCAAGCACTAATGGTATGTGACCACAAAGAGAGTTCAGAGGACATATTAATAAAAGTATTACAAGAAATTTAAAAAAAAATTATTGACCAAGTTTTACAAAGAAAGATTAATTTTGAAATTGAATTTTAATGGAATGTTGATAATGAAAAGTTTAAACTTGAGACCATTATTTGAGAATATACTGTATTCTATTGTCAAATAGCTCTCCTCACTCACTGTGGATATGTTACTGTTTATAGTTATATATATATATATATATATATATATATATATTTCATAAAATAGTACTTGGAAAGCAAATTGAATAAAATTTATGAAACAGTTAAAGAACTAATTTGATAGATAAGCCCTTCTTCATTACAGGTAAAATGGCAAAGGTACACATCAAATAATAATGAAGAATAAAGCAGTACACAGTTAAATGTAATGTTAGAATACATAAGTTGAGTACATTACATTAAAATGAGTTTTGGATGTTTACCACATCATTACAGTCACATCTGTTATGCTTCATCTGATGATCATGCATCTTGTCAATATCCCAGCAGCATAGTTTCCTTTGCAAAAGGCTCTGATGTCTAAAGCATTCCACACTTCACTTCATGCTTTTCATAACCCATCTAGTTTATGGGGGTGATAGTTTCTTACACCATTTTCTGCAGTCTGATCAGAGAAATTCATGAGCACTGTTTCCAGCAATTTGACCAATATCTTTTTGTATGGAATATTGTGAAGACTTTATTCGTTCTCCAGCTGTTTGTGGTATGCTGTAGTTGAATGGATATGTTGTAGAAGCAGCTTGTGTTACATACTGTTGCTTGGGTCAGATGGATAGCTTTGCCAATGAATCTTGTGTCCATGGATTCTCACCTGCTACAAGAATTTGCTTACTGCGGCTGAGGTATGACTTGTTAAAGGTCTTTTTCTAGTTGATCCTAGTGCCCCCAAGTTGATCCATATTACTTTGGTCTCCAAAGCCAATAAGTGCAAAGGACATCCCCATCTTGGAAATTTTAAATCCCCCAATCTGAACATATCATTATGATCTGAGAGTATGAATAATTTACATTGGAAAGGACTGTTATCTTTCCCAAAAATAATCAGTTTTTGATAGCAATGTCAAAATATAGTTCTGATGCATGCAGTTCTGCTGCAACTTTCTATTGATTGTGGTTGTTACATGACTTGCTTATCTGGATATCTATGATCATTTTGATATATGGTGTAACTTATGTAATAGTAAGAATATAACCTGTGTATGTAGGAATATAATTTGTGTAATAGTAAAAATATATATTTGAGTAATAATAGTAAAAGCAAAATTTGCATTACAGTGACTGGCACTATTTACCAAGGATTTCCATGATAGATTTGATATGAGTAGTAAAAGACACTTCATAGTATAAATTGAATTATTACTTCTATTACAGAGTTTTTGCATCTAAAACTACTTACTGTCAACTTTTATACTTTAGTTTTTATTATTTCTAAAAAAAACTCAAGTGTTTTTCTTCAATACATTGCTGCAAACATTAAGTACTTTAAATTCTAAGACATGAACAATGTCCACCACTACCTTAATTTTCCAGAAAGGGGCCGAAGGCTGCCTGGAGGGATCACCTGCTATAACCACTCACACCACTATACAGTAGTGTGTTGTTTGTCAATTAGTTAGTAGACACTAAGCTGATGTCACATAAGGAACACTCAAGGTTGCGATTTGTACTGTTATGACATCAGTAAAATGTGTACATGCCATGAATCATGAGAAGAATTATCTACTCTATAGGCTACAACACAGCATGATATATGGACTTGAAAAGCAAGAAGTAAATATATTTGTTACTCTTAATTTTGATTTTATTGAAACAGAACACATCTGAAGACTCTGCAGAAGTACATCTAGTTTTTAGTTACTAGGTTATTATAAAGAATTATAAAATGATAACTTCTGTCTAACCTGTTGTTTCAGATCCTTACTGGCTCTTAAAGTCTGAAGGATAGATGCCTCAAGATCTTCGCTTGGTGAGATAGAACCTGCTTGATCCTGAAATAAGAAACACTCACTTCGGTAAATAGATATGTATTGTAAACGGTTTGTTTAGGAATAAGAATGAACACATAAATCAGTAATAATGAATAGCTGTATGAAATCTGAAGTAATTCAAATAAAAAAAAAGCCTCACCGATGTTTCACGTAGCAATTATTTTGAAATGTGAAGAAACAACAACAAAATGTTCTGACATACACAAGATATATCAAATATTTTAATAGGAACAAAAACGGATTAAACTTAAGATGTAGTTACGAAACATTGACAGATAAATAAATGACTGTTTGAAGCTTAATCATTGTGAGTTTCAGTGAAAACAAATTATATCAAGTCTATTCACGTATTTGTGGAACATCCATGCCCCCTCTATAACATGAAACTGAAGAACACAACCAGGCCTCCTGTATTTCTGGACTGTAATTATGTTTACTGCACTAAAAATGTCCTTTACTCATAACAAGTAACTCATTTTCATTCGAGTATTGGAAGAATACTTGTAATTTAATACTGTAATCGTGAAGTTTTATCAGGTAAAAAAATGGCACAGAGATGCAATTTAATATTTCATCTTGTGATGGTAACTCATTAGTTTTCTGTTTGTTCCTATTTGTTATAGGACTAACAAAAACAATTCCAAGCCTTGTAACTGATCAGAATTCTACTGTTGAATGTTGTCTATCTATGGACAGTTTGTCTGTTCCCAAAATGTTAGTGTTGAATGTTATCTGTGGATGTACAGTTTGTCTGTTTCCAATATTTTAGTGTCGAATGTTATCTGTGGATGTACAGTTTGTCTGTTTCCCAGAATTTTACTGTTGAATGTTATCTATCAATAGACAGTTTGTCTGTTTCCCAGAATTTTACTGTTGAATGTTATCTATCAATAGACAGTTTGTCTGTTTCCCAGAATTTAACTGCTGAATGTTATCTATGGATGGACAGTTTGTGTTTTCCAGAATTTTACTGCTAAATTTTAATTACTTTTGATGACTAAGGTTTTTTTCTTCATAAAAGTTCATATTATATGTATATATAGATGTATTTAACTGCAGTTTCTATGTATATATGGATGTATTTAGCTGTAATTTCTATGTATATATGGATGTATTTAACTGTAATTTCTATGCATAGATAGATATATTTAACTAGTTTCAATGGATATATTAATATATATGTATCTAACTAGATTTCATGTGTATATATAAATTTAACTAGTTTGTTGTGTACATATAAATGTATTTAACTGTGGTTTCAGTGTATATGTATAGATGTATGAAACTAGTTTCGATGTACATATAGATGTATTTGACTGTAGTTTTGATGATGGATATATAGATGTATATAACTGTAGTTTTGATGTACATGTAGATATTCAACTGTAGTTTTAATACTTACAAGTCCAACTCCTATTCTAAGTAGCTGGTTTAATTCAAGTTTAGCACGATCACACAGGAGGAGAATTTTTTCCCTGTGTTCGTTGGAAGTATAGGCAGAGTCAGTGAAGTCTTGTGTACGCTCCACCACTGTATCTAAGGCACTTGTCAACTGGTCTCTGTAAGCAGGCCCAACTAGGGTCATGCGGGTCATTTCTACAATATCCTATTAAGATGCGAAAACACATTTTTACTGCATGTTTTAAAACAAAAATTTATGCATATTGATATGCTTGCATAAATACCTTATTCAGTGAAATCACAAAATAAGTATAGATTTATCCTTATACAATAACTTTCATTACACAACAAAATCCACATCTTTCATGTGGCTATTCATTTCAGATTATAGAAAAATTCTACTAAAATACATTTAGTGCAAGAAATTCAAACATTTTGCTATATTTATAGACATTCCCAGACCTTGTAACTCAATCATTACATACATATTGTTATTGTTATGACAGCGGAAGTCACGTGATGCTGGTAACATCTCATGAGATTCTCGAAGGATCTTGCCTTTTCCTGGCAACTCTAGTCTTTTCTAGGCGACCTCTATTTTATTATATAAGCCCGGCAAATAAAGCGGAGAGAAGAATTGCAAATAGAGGGAGATATAGCGACAGATAATCGAGTCAAGTCGTAAGTAAAGTGCGTGAATTGTTGTGAATTATAGCGTGTGGATAAATTAAAGTGACTGTGGAAATTAAGTGTATTGCAAAGTTGTATTGAGAAAAAAATAAACTAGTTTTATTTAAGAAAGGACTTGTATCGCTGAAGTTCTTTAGAAAGAATTTTTTATGGGAAATTAACAAACAATCAGAGATGTAACATTATAAAAGGAAACATTGTTTAGTATTGTAAAGTTCTGATGACCTATTGAGGCGATATTTAATATACCATTTTGATGAATAATCCGAGCCATCCCTACATGGGCAGTGCAACCGCCTACCTGATAATTTTAAATACTACTCTCAAAACACAGCTATTTTGTTTCTTTTCGGTAAAAGCTTTTATTTGGTTTATGATACATAAACATTTTTATATATTTGTTGATTAATTTACATTAAAATATGTGTGCTGTATGGGTTTTTGTAGAATTATGAATCATTGACTTGGTCCAACAACAAATCTTTAGTCTAAAACAAAAGATTAAACTTATAAAGTTTAAAAATTTTTTGGGGAATAATATTTCTTTCTATTTAGGTCTATCTAAGTACAGCAATAAGCTTCAGATTTTAATAAGGTTAAAATATGGGGTTTGAACTTTGTAGTAAACACATCATTGATAGCTCACTATGGAGATTTGCACTAAAACTAGAGATCTAACTAGTTTCAAAATTATCAATAAAAGAACTTCAGTTTACATATTTTGTAACTTATGAAACATTTATGCCTTTATAAACGTAAATAAAATAATGACCTATGTCTCCAGAATGTAACTATAATAGCTCAATATTTTGCTATTACAGCTTCATCAGGAGCTATCGATTTCTTACCAGGTCACTAATCCAGTTGAATCTAAAATGGAACACTGTTAACAATAAATTTGACATTGATACACATGTTTAGAAAGTTCACATTATATTAAAATAATATCAAACGTTCCTGAATTTAAATTGTTGAAACAAATCGAACCAACAATACTAGATAAAAAATATGTGTAAACCAACAGGTAAACTATTAAAACCATTGGATTTAGAAAAGGGTACATGACACATGTAAATTATATCAATACATACCCCCAAAAATGTCTGACAATATTTTTCAACCCTTATAAGTTTGTATAGAGACTTCGTCAAGGTTCAAGATATTAAAATCTTAAGAATGCTATTAACATCTCTACACTAAAGGCCAACCTTTATATTTGTTAATCTTAGGTTTCTTTTTCTTGTGGAAAATCGAGTCTTTAATCTTTCTGTCTAGAAAACTATGACATTTAGATAAGATCTTGACATCCAATAATATGTCATCTCTTTGTGGTATGTCATGTTCTTTTCCATAACGTTCTGCAATAGCATTGTTAGTACTGAGGTTTTGGATGTCACACGCATGTTCAGATATTCGATAATGTACGGGTCGCCAAGTTTCTCCTACATAGTACTGGAACGTCTGCCACATGTTACTTCATACACAATGTTCTTACTATGATATCAGTCACATAGTCCATATTTAGTAGCTTTACAGTTATTAATGATTTAAGGGAGATGCCTAGGTTTTATACTATTTTAATAGGCAAGTCCAATCTTAGAATTATTCTCTTTAGTTTTGTTCTGATATTATCACTTATATATGGAATTACCCAAGTAACCTGAGCTTTAAATGTGCTTTCTTTGTTTCTATGGTTCAAGAGAATGTGTTTGTTTTCTTTTTGCCTATAAACATTTCTTATTATGTTTTGTATAAATTTCTGTGGATAAGCATTTTTTATTAAAAGACATCAGATTTTTCCTAGCCTCCTTCCACATTTCTTTGTTATGATAAACTTTATCAATCCTATGAAGGTAACTAATAGCTACACCTCTTTTTACTGCAGGGGAAGATGTGAGTGGAAATGCAAACAAAGGGCTTTAGTAGATGGCTTGCTAAAAATACCAGTAATGATTATAAACAAGATTACGACACTTATGATATACAACATTGTTTATTGACAAAAGATGGACATGGATAAACGTTTCGGAATTCTATCAGATTCCATCTTCAGTATCTAAAGCAGAATAAAATTAATTTACATAAGTCTTTATACATTTTCAAAGTACAGTTGCTAAATATAACGATAATTAAACAAATAAAACACTAAACAGTAATCATGGGGAGAAACTACAGCAAGAAAACACAAGGAAAAAAAAGGAAAAATCAGTAATACGAACATATTAAACAACCAACTTCGTTTTCCTTCGAACACCACGATTACCAGTAATGAATTCTCCATCCTTGACATGAATTAATATTTTAAAACAGTAAATTTCTACCAGTATGGCATACACAAGTGTAAGTTTTATGGATGGATGAATGTTGTTCAAGAACTCGAGGAAATTAATAAGAGGCTCCAAATTTGTGTTCCAAACTCCAAATATTTGATAATGAGGAACCCACTTTTTAAAAAATAAAAGCATTGAGACAGCTTGACTGGATAATGGAAAAATTTTATTATAAATGTACGATGTTTCAACAAGATTTTGTCATCCTCAGGTACAAGAAGTTTACAGAGATACATGAGTATATATATGCAGTATAGAACAAGGAGGTCACGTTACCAGATATTGCTTCACAGTCTAATATAGGTATCTTGGTACCCTAGGGTGTTGATTTAAGGTGGGGGCTGTTTTCTTCAATTAAGATAGCTTCTTTTATATGTATGGCTTGTGTTTCGACCTGGATCATAAGTATGTTGGCGAGAACAGGTTAAACCATCTGTTTGAAGAAAAACATAAATCCACACTTTATCCTACTCTATACTGGTACAGATATGTTGATGACACTTTTGCTGGTTTCACTTCTATGGAACACATAAACACTTTTTTTTAACACCTAAACTCCATTCACCCTAACATTAAATTCACCATTGAACACGAAAATAACAAACAGTTGTATTTTGCTAACCTTGACATTATCAGATCCAACACACAGTTCAAAACCAAAATTCACCAAAAAAATCACTCACCCAGGCCTCTACATTCCCTGGAATTCTGCCCATGAATCCAAACAAAAAAATTAATATACTAAAAAAATCTTATACACACACAGCTTCAAGACTTTGCTCAACTGACTACATAGATGAACAAATCAACTCTATATTTCCACTAACCATTGTCAAAACATTTCCACACAACCAACAGAACAAAAACCTCAAAACTCAACTCACAAACAAAATTCACACTAGTACACCAAACAAAAACACAACATTACACTGCAGTTTACCATTTATCCCAGACATCAGCTCAAAAATAATCAACACTTGGAGAAAACTTGCTATCAGACAAAAATTCCTGTTGACATCAAATTCCCCCCAAAACCTAGCACTAAACTAAAATCATTATTAAATAAAGATTACATAGAATCACACAATTCCAATGTCATTTATAAAATAGCATGCAGTAACTGTCCAGAATTGTATATCGAAGAAACAGGTAGAAAATTGAAAACCAGATTCAATGAAGATATTAAAAAACCCTCCCATGTTTTCCCCTATTGCAACTAAAAAAACCACAGTATATCCATACGAAACACTAATTTTAAACAAATAATCTTACATCAATAAAATAAAAGAAGCTATCTTAATTGAAAAAACAGCGCCACCTTAAGTTAACAACCCGGGGTACCAAGATACCTATATGAAGCAATATCTGGTCATATGACCTCTTTGTTTTATACTGCATATATATATATATATATATATACATATATATATACTCATGTATCTCTGTAAACTACTTGTTCCTGAGGCTGACAAAAATCTTGTCGAAATGTCAAGTGGTCTCAAAACTTTTAAACTCCAAATATATCATCGATGAATCTGTGCCAGATTAATGAGCTGATACTCCCTCCTGTTTTCCAATAATTAAGTGCTTTTAGTTCAAGTATATGCATAAATATTACAGCTAAGACTACTGTTACTCTATCACCCATAGCTTTTCTTCTGATTTGTTTATAAACAAACCTGATGAAGCTGTAATAGCAAAATATTGAGCTAATAAAGTTACATTCTGGAGATGTAGATCATTATTTCATTTACGTTTATAAAAACGTCTTGTAATAAACTACAATTTACGTTAAACAAAGTTAAGAATAATATCTTATGCTTTTACCTCAAATTTTTTGATAGCATTATGAACAGTGAGGCATTGATTTAGATCCTCCAGTCGCCACTCAGCAATACTAGATTTTTTACTATGCTTTGAACAGGTACCACTGTTTTTTCGTGGCTCTGTTGTACCTTTACTAGACGCAGCAAGGTCAGGAATTACTCCATCTTTAACAACAAAATGAATCAGATCCATTGCCCTCCTCATCTGTAAAAATACAGTGTCTCGATTTTCTCGCGCTGTTTCACACTCTGGATGCCTCAGGCAAGCCTGAAAGAAATTGTAGCTTTTAGATATGACTAATAAACAATTATGTATATTGTTTTTAAATCATCACACTTTCAAAGCTGATTCAGACAATGTTTCACTGACACTTCAAAATTTCTGGTACTCATAAAATTTATTCACCATAAAATCTACTAAATATTTTGAAAGGCTTAGTGCAACACCTATATTAACTAGGAGGTAATATTTTAAAAGGTTAATGCAACTAGAATGTAACATCGTGAGAGGCTTAATGCAACTAGAATCTAATATCTTCCTTAATGTAACTAGAAGTTATACTTTTCCCATAACGAAAATGTATTTCTAATAGGTACTTACCTACCTTCACAAGATTAGCTATTCTCGTTCAGTGCTGCTTTCTACATACAGACTTTATCTTTATGCATGTCACAAGCCTTGTGCTCCTCCCTTGTTGGAATTACTATACTCCAACATGCATCATCTCTTAACCAATAATAGCATGACATGCTTATGTGATGCATGTGACTCCCTCTACACTCTTCTGCCGAACCTTCACTTTGAAGTTTGGCAGAAGGTGTGAGCACCAGAGAAGTGGGGAGGAAGGGTGGGAAGTGTGATATCAGGTAAGTACCTATCAGAAATATATATTTTCAGTGTAGGAAACTTATAACTTCCGATAGGATAATTATTTCCTCTCACAATATTAGATAGAATCCCATGAAAGAAGAAAAGTATCCCCGAAAACATACAAAGGGTACCCCTGACAATGAGAGATATAGATCTGAAGATCAGAAGAGGGGAACTGCACCACTTCTGAGCCAGGTATACTATTCACCTATGTGTAGATTGTGTAATGCACAAGGGCGGAAATTGGGAGGTGTAGAGTGGCTAGGGTGCAGCGGACTGTACTTGGTAAGTCAACTACATCCAAAACCTCCTTGCAGGGTACCAACATCCACACAAGGGAAGGATGAGAATCATACCGTTTTCACCTCAAACTCAAGAATCGGGGACTAAGACTCACACCGATTTCTGTGTATGCCACGAGGATCGTCACTGATCTATCAATCTGGGAATTGACATCTGGTATCAAGAGGATGTCTATCACATGGAATCAACTCCCCTAACCATCCAAAGAGAATGAGGGATAGCACTAGAACAATCCCACATACTACCATTGTGACCAAAGTCACAGACGGAGCAATTGGGGGAGGAAGATAGACAACCTGAACTTATATTGATTGGTTCACTCTAATCCAAAACCTCTACGCTGCGAACCAAAGGTCCAAGAGAATAGATAGATCCAGTCTGGGCATGAAAGACGATTTATGACTAGATTGAAAGCACTTGGCACATGCAAGACGAATGTGATGTGTATGAGCCCAGTATAATAGATCGAAAGTCCGAAAACATAAATCTTTCTACCAGGTGTCTTCTTGGTGGTTGATATGTGCCACCACCATAGAGTTGTCCAAATGAACCATCACCAGACAATACAGGCAAGAAGAAGAAAGTGATGTAGTGCCCAACATACTGCTAGAAGTTCAAGAACATTGATATGCAAGACAGTTTCGTCTGCAGTCCAATGGCCTGAAGCTTCCTGATGATTGACCCATGCTCCTCATTCTTGAAGGGATGCATCCATGAAAAGATGTAGATCTGGATGCAGGAGAGGAAGTGGCACGCCCACCACCATATGGGCTTTGTCCAGCCACCATTAGAGATCATCTGAAAGGGAAGGAGGAAGGGAAATGGTGGTGGAAAGAGAATTCTGAGCAAAGTTTCATCGTTCATGAAGTGCTCACTGTAGAGATCTGATATGGACAAGACCGAGAGGGACCAGTGCAATCATGGAGGACCACATCCCCAAAAAGCAATAGAACCTCGTGAACAGTAAGTGACTGAGCCAAGATGGCATGGTGAATTAAAAGTTCCATGGAATGAAGATGTAAATGAGAAGGCAGAGTGCAACTGACACTGGTGTCGAAAAAGAACCCCAAATGGACAAGATATTGAGTTGATCGAAGGAATGACTTCTGCAATTTGATCAACCAGCCCACCCAAGCTGCCACAGAAAGGACTTGATGAGTATGAGTGGCCAATTCCTGCTCAGAAGGAGCCAGTCATCCATGTAATAATGAAATCGCATCCCCAGATCATGAAGATGATGAGCAAAAGCCTGGACTATGCGACAAAACACATAAGAAGCCAAGGCGAGTCTAAAGGGGATGACCCAAAATTGGTAAACCACCCCGAAATGTAAAAACCGAAGATAAGGTCGAGACATAGGTGCTATCAGGATGTGGAGGTAAACATTCATTTTCGTCATCCACAACCCTGGGGAAAACGCCCATCTCAGGGTGAGAAAAAACTCCATGGTGAACTTGAAGAGTGTGATGAAGCAGTTGAGGTGAGATAAATCAATGACTGGCCACCAATCCCTGCTGAAAATGCCCATCTCAAGGTGAGCAAAACTCCATGGTGAACTTGAAGAGTGCGATGAAGCAATTGAGGTGAGATAAACCAATGACCAGCCACCAATTCCCGGTAGTTTTTGGGAGTTAAAAACCTTAGAAGGATGGTGAATTGGTTCGATTGCTCATTGCAAAAGCAAATCTCAAACCACCTCTGACAGATGCTGGTAGATCATGGGATTTCAAAGAGGAGGAAAGAAAATGGGGCAAGGAGAAACAGGAGGTGGGGAAATAAACTGAATAATGAATCTTTCTGAAAGAACCCATATTACCCATTGATCATCTGTGAAGTGACACCAGCGAGAAAGAACCTCCAACAGTTGAGCTCCCACCAGACCCAAACCCACAGAGTAGTTACCAGTACTGGTGGCAATGGATGTTACATCATTGAGGAAATCGATGAAAAGAAGTACCCCAATTAAAAGGAACAGGTAATGGTTGGGAGAATGAAGGATGGGAAATGGGAATAGGTGGCATGTGAGACTCTGATCAAGACAAACAGGCTACAAAGGTCGTAAGCGTGGAGTACCGGCAGACTGATGTTGCAATGTGGCTCAATAGTTTTTGGGACTGTATCAGACATAACTGTATCTCAGGAAAGGTTCAAGACATAAGTCCCTGAGAGATGTTGAGGGTAAATTGACCTGAGCCAATACTGCATATCAATCTATAAAGTCCCAATAACAAAGAAACCACATATGTAATGCCAGTGCTGAGAATGAAATACAGGCTAATGTCGAGGAGAGAAGGTGAAGGGTATATGCAGAAATTCCCTCAGGATTTCTGTGGAGAACCTCCGATATGAGATGTATGGAAAAAATATATCATAGAAGATTAGTTAGGGCAAGATGAAGGTGAGAATATTGGGCATGGGTAATACTAATATTAGCTTTGGGAGCTGCCCTCCAAATAGGAAACAATGAACCCAACAACTGTTGATCCAAAAATGGATAGTCAGCATGATGGTAAGAAAGGGTGTACTGATCAGAAGTCCTCGGGGGCATGGCATACTGATCCCCTCACATAATTGTGAGACAAATTGATCTGCATGTACCCGAATATCAGGGGAGGGAGGAAATACCAAAAATGGTTGAGAAGATGACTCATGTAACAAGAAAGGACGAGATGAATAAGAGATAGGGGAAAGGGATAAAACATCACAAACCTGAGACACAAAATCTTTGAAGACCAAATGAGGCCTAGGTGATTCCTCAGGTTGCAATTGGGTAGGAACAGCAAACTCTGGAGGTGGGAAAAGATGATCAAAATCCTTGCCATTCTGAACAATTTCAGCTGACTCGGGAGAAGCCTGGGCAATGTCAGGGGACAAAGGTTGACCCATGTAAAATTCAATCTCCTGACGTATAAAGCAGAGAGATCCACCATTGGGTTGCCCACACCTGAGGCCTGAGAAAAAACACTGGTCGTTAGAGTGAACCTCAAAGTAGTAACGTGAACTTTGGAATTCATAACTCAAGAAAATGTTCACAAATTATCGAGTACAGAAATATAGCGACATGAATGAACTGGTATAAAAAACTCAAAAAGGAACCACTTTGTGGGAAAAAAATTGTTTGTCACACTGGAAGCACTAAGCACACAAAAGATGTCCGAACTCAAATGCTGCCAAACGAGAAGTAAAGGTTCAGTAGAGGAGTGTAGAAGGAGTCAAATGTGTTACATGAGCATGTTATGCTACTATTGGTTAAAAGATGATGCATGATGACTTTCATGAGAGACATGTTAGAATATAATAATTCCAACAAGGGGAGGCACAAGGCTTGTGGCATGTGTAAAGAAAAAGTTTGTATATAGAGGGTAGCACTGAAGAAGAATAGCTAATCTTGTGAGAGGAGGTAAGTACCGTATCAGAATCTAATATTTTGAAAGGTTTAATGCAACTATGATGTTAAGTAGGATGTAATGTTTTTAAAGACTTAAAGGAAGGAGTATTTTAACTAGGATGTAATAATTGTAATAAATGCTTAACGTATGTAGGATGTAAACTCACCTTGGAAGAAGTAAGTAACATCATAGTTGAGCGTTCCAAGATTTGACGAGCTGCAGCCATCTGTGCTCGCCTTCGCTCATCCTTTAGATCCTGAATAAAAGAGATTATATCCTCTTAATGTTAGCATGAAATACAATATAGAACATGTATAACATTTATTCTGCCTCTTTATATAATGCCTGGTAATAGTACGCACACACACACACACAGTTTGAAAAAATTCAGTAACTGAATTAAGTTACAATAAACCCGATCAAACAATGTACAGAAAGAATTTTGAAAACATTTGATGTATGTTTTCTTAGATGTAGTAAGAGAAATAATTGCAAAATAAAAAATTATACTCACATTTTGTCTATCTCCAGATAGATGAGCTAATTCAACCATTTCTGTGCCAAACTGACTAAAGGCTTTCACGAACTCTGTAAAGTTAGCCACATTTTCTAATCTGTTCAAACTAATGGACACCTAAAGAGAGACATGATTAAAGAACCTTGTTACCTGAAAGTATGTTTCCTTATTGTGCAAACCACAGCCAATGCAAACCATATAAGATGTAAAACTTTCTATTAACTAATACAATTTTTACAGAATTATAACTTAAAAGGATGGACACAAGGCTGAGGAAGGAATTTTTCATTTGTGGAACTATGGAAAATGTCTTGAGATGTTTCCTTGAAGCATCATGCATTCTTTTGGTATCACTGACTGTCACATCGTGATACATAAGGTACTTGAGAATAGGGACTATTGAAAAAGCTCTTGAAATGCTCAATCACCTCAACAGGCTTACATCCGTGACTCTAAAGCCAAATCTGCAAAAACACTTGAGGACTGAAGACTCTTATTACACTCAATTATTAATTTAAGAAGTACCATTGCAAATTTCAGGCATAGTGTGTATTTAGATGAATGACTTTTAATAATATGAAGTGTAAGGAAAATATTATGAGAATTATTTGTGATATCATACCTTGGAACTGCTGCTTATTTCATAAACAAATTCTGACCGTTAACAGGAGATATAATTTTGCACTAACCGTTTATCTAAAATACTTTTTCTCTCATTTTACAAGTTTGAAAAAGGAGGAAGAATATCAGTATTTTTCGTAATAATAATAATAATAACAAAATACTATCTTCTTATATTTTATGGCAATAAGTATACTTACATTTTATGCTACTATATACGTATAATCTAGATTAATTTTTATCTTCAAGTGTGAGAGAAAAGCCAACTATTCTTCACGTTTTGTTAATCCATCAAAGATATACATGTCTATATACTTTTTTAAAGACTCGTGAATTTAGCAACATATTACAGGTTCTTAAGCAAATGTGAAATTATGGTTGTTAATAACAACGAATGAAATGATGAAACCATAAATTAAATTCATGAATGCCATGATAAGGTGATTACTGATCACTGTACAGATCTTGTTCCGAGATCTTTCCTTGGCTTTTCACACATTCCTCTGGACACCACATTACGGGAGTCACTGACCACTACATTCTTGAGCCACTGATCACTATTCAGATCAGTGTCAATTGTAGACGTTTGTGGAATAATAAAAAAAATGCTAATTTATTGAATAATTCTTTACATGTGTGCAAGGGTCTTTAACAAGAATAATTCTTTACATGTGTGCAAGGGTCTTTAACAAGAATAATTCTTTACATGTGTGCAAGGGTCTTCTTTACATGTGTGCAAGGGTCTATAACAAGAATAATTCTTTACATGTGTGCAAGGGTCTTTAACAAGAATTGGATGCTTATAACACCATCTTTGTGAAACTTATTTCACTTAAGTCATATCTTTGTCCACGCCATTACAGCAGATCATCTGATTTATTTTATCACAGTTACTATCATTACCAATTTATTTAAAAGCAAAAATTCTAGTGTCACAAAAAAAAACACCTCAGGTCATGTAAGTTTAACCTTCCTTTTGACAATATCATTCAAACTTGTAAAAAAATACAAAGTTTTTCTTTCAATCCACAGAAAAAACTTTACATGTCTCAAAATGAAATTATTACGTGTCTCAAAATGAGGTTAATAACTATACAAGTGAAAAGCAACAAAAATAAAAGATGATTTACACTGCTTGGTTTTTGAAACAGTTTTTATGTGACTGAAATCTCTTTTTTTTTATCAATACCTTCAAAGTAAACGTGCCATCCGAGTTAAAATCATTTTCAACACCAAGTGATTTATTAAGACAATTCCACAGGATACTCACTCTGTCCTTGGCACTCAAAAGATGTTTGAGTACAACGGTATCAGCCAAGATTAGCACCTTTGTCACCGAAGACAGAAGAGATCGAGCTGCTCGAACCATACCGTTCTTGTCAGCACACTGACGAGCTTGTCCAACATCTCCTCGCTGAATTTCACAGAGCTGCTCAATCAGAGTACCTATAGCAAATGACATAAATAAATAAAATAATTTTAGAGCTTCATGATTTAATGAAACAATGGTAATAATTGATAATTTATTACATTGTGTTGAAGAACTAATCAAGAAACTTTACACACAGCACATAAATATCATTGGTGAACAGTTACAATCCATTTAATCCAAACTTCCAATCCAATTTTAATTTTCAATCTTCAATTATTACATTTTATCAGTTTGTAAATTATGTACATTCAATGCATGAAGTGGGGAAAAAGGTAGCGGGATGGTTTGTGAAATTTTTGAAGCTCATAAAAGAAAAGTGGTGGGATGGCTTGCAAAATTCTTGAAATTGAGAAAAGAGAGCCTAATTGGTTTGTGTATAATTTCATGTATCAGCTTGAAATAGCCACTCTGAATTTTTATAGTTTATTAACTCATTTTTGTTTCAATGTCACTTTGTGTTACATCTTGTTCCCCGCACTGGTGTGAAAGGGAGAAGAGAGAAAGGGTAAGATGTTTGGCATAGCCCTTGGCAACTGCAAAAGTATAGGGGCAGTTTCAAGTGTGTTAAAAGGTAGTGGGATGGTTTTAGAACCTCCTGGAAAGAAGTGGGATGGCATCACACCCCACTTCGAGCACTATCTCCATTGGAATGTTTAATCTATTCAGATGTGTTTCTCTTTTTTACAGGTATGGATATTACTATAAATACAATTGAATTTAATTTTTGGACGCTAGTTTTTTTTATATATTTTTGTCATACTTCTTGACTGAAGCAAAATAGTTATAGAAGCCACAAACATAAACTGACTTTATTCAATACAAGTATTCAATATTTCTTGTACATTCTGTAATTAGTGCATTGAGTATGTTTCTATCATAGTCAAAGGAACTTGCAAATTTTGCCCCTACACACTTAACATACATAAGAAACAAATGGTTGCAATGATGTAATATCTGAAAAATTAACATCACTTTACCTCTAAAATAAATGATGTCAGTGTTGTATTTTTTAAATGATTTTCATTAACTTGAATAGACTGTTTTGTAATTAGGTACATACCATTATGACATACTTCAAACGTGTATTATGAACATTCGGGAAGTAAACCTTTAAATTTTTATTTCACATTCAAGTGTTTGTTTACTGTTAAGCATGAAGCTACACGAGGGTTATCTTTGCTGTATCCACCATGAGTATCAAACCGGTTTTTAGCAGTATGAGGGGGAGAGCACACATATTTAAGTCAAGGTTTTCTGAACCCACAAGCTTTAAAGGTTCTTCACTGGGTAAAAAGACTGAGTTATATGTATCCAATCACAGGAAAAAAATTTTAAAAGATTATTTGAAATATTGTAGATTATGGCATAATGACCAAAAATTCTGTATTACACAATAGGTATTATTTAACTACATTCCATTGATAATCTGTATTCTGTTATTTTGTAACTTTCCATGTGGAACTTAATGTAAGCATATAAAAAAGATAATGAACATTATTTCCATGAGACTGGAATAAGGATATTTCGATAGCGTATGATTATATAACACTTAAACACATGATCTGAATTAACCACAAAATGCACAACAATCGGACAAGAATTAATACGTCATAACAGTGAAGTACTCAGCTGTCAATAGAAGTTAGTTGTTCAATATTTTTCAGAACACAAATGTGTTTGGTTTCATAATAAAAATTATTATTTTTTGCAAACAACTAAATGATGCACTATGAAAATTCTGAGACATATAACAGTCACCATAGTAAACCTAGCCTTATCTGGATTTTAGTTATCAAACAGTAACATAGTGTTACGACAGCGGAAGTCACGTGACTCTAATAACACGTCATGAGCTTCTAGAAAATTCATGTCCCTTCGTGAAGCCTCGAGTGTTTACTAGATTTTCGGTATTCTTGTATATAAGACCGCCAAGAAGTGACGGCAAGAAAGCAGTTGAATTGCAGAGAGAGATAGAGACGGACAGTTGGGTCGAGCGTGTGTGTGTCATTCGTTGTGAATAATAGCGTTTGTTTAAGTTATAGTGTGACCATGGATATTAAGTGTATTGCAAAGTTGTATTGAGAAAGAATAAACTAGTTTTATTTAAGAAAGGACTTGTATCGCTTAAGTTTCTTCGGAAAGAATTTTTACAGAAAATTAACTAATGACCAGAGACATAACAATATAACAGTCACCATAGTAAACCTAGCCTTATCTGGATTTTAGTTATCAAACAGTAACATATAACAGTCACCATAGTAAACCTAGCCTTATCTGGATTTTAGTTATCAAACAGTAAACTTCAATGTTTCATTTCTAAAAGTGTTCCTTTTCTCCAGATGTGTGATGAACACATTAAGATATTTTGTAAGATAATCCCTTAGTTAAGATATTGTGGTGCAGCTACCAGACATGTAGACAAGTAAAGACACAACTCAATATATTTCAGTAGTTACGGTATTGTTACGTATCTGCTTGTTTGTTAATTTCTGGTAGAAATTATTTCCAAGAAACTTCAGCGATACAAGTCCTTTCTTGGTTAAACCAGTTTATTCTTCCCCGATACAAACATTTAGCACACAGTAATTTCACAGTCAGTACGTTTCTCGTCACTTTCAACTTAACTACTTTTATAACACACGCTATAAATTACAGTGATTCACACACTTTACTTACCGTCACTACAGTTCGCTTCGTTAATTATCTATATCTCGCTGGCTTCTCTGCCAGGCTTATATACTAACAAATGCACTCGGGCCTCTCCGATCATTCGAGAAATTTCACGTACGCTACCAGCGTCAAACGCGCCAGCAGATTCACGTGACTTCCGCTGTTGTAACAGTATAGTAGTCCAGCTATGATAAGTGCAGACAAGTAAAGACATCACTCAATACATATTAGTAGCTGCTTGTAATTAATAATTCTGGGTTTATATACAGTACGTTATTAATTAAAAGGGTAAATAACAAATTAACGTGTCCACTCTTCTTCAGAAGCTATCGTGTCATGAGAATCATACTATGGTAAAAGTTTCCTCTACCTGCAGCTCTAGAGTCTTTACAGGCCTGATACATGTCAATCTTTATTTCTGGATTGTTATCAGCAATGGATTCCCCCACAGAGACGAACCTCTCAACTGCCAGGTTGACAGCCTGACCCACCCGCACAATGGCACGTAATGTCTTTTCTGATTTAATCGGCTTTTCTTTTGCATTGACTAGAGTTGTTATCTGAAAAATAAAAAGAGAAAAGTCAATTACTCAAAGTTACTCAACTTTAATAGACTAGAAAATACATGTTTTACATAGGTGAAACATTTGTAAATGAGCAACATGTAAGTGAAAAATATGAGGGACATATTTATTTAGTGTGCTTATTAATAAACTACAATATCGATATTAAAGTTTACGTATTTACTGTGTGCATAAATAAGCTATAAATGTTGATACTAGATGTACCTCCGCAGGGTCCCAGAAAGTGTTGTGTTTGAAGAGTAAATAAAATCAAAATTAATAGTAACAAATATTTTTATTTCTTGCTTTTAAGGTTCGCATATCATGCTGTCTCGTACACTACAGAGTGCATAATTCTTCTCGTGATTCATAGCATGCGCAGGTTTTGCTGACGTCACGACAGTACAAATTGCAACGTTAGGGTAAGCGTTCCTTATGTGACGTCATTGCAGTGTCTACTGACTGACTGACTGACAGACAACACATTAGTATGCAATGTTTGGAGTGGTTAAAGCAGGTGACCCCTCCAGGCGACCTTCGGCCTCTTTCAGGTAAATTACTGTATTATACATACAATATGTGAAGATGTAAAATGTAAATATAATTAACGTGAACAGGGTATACACATAAAGGAAAATACACTAATAACTGTACTACTTTTCCTTCACTGTCATACCTACCTTCTGTTTGTAACACTCTAACTCAGGATCTTTTACCGTTCATTACCGGCCGGGTCCATATATATTGTTACGACAGCGGAAGTCTCGTGACGCTGATAACACGTCATGAGTTTCTGGAAGGATCATGACTTTTCCTTGCAACTCTAGTCTTTTCTAGACGCCCTCTATTTTAGTAGATAAACCCGGCAAATAAAGCGGATATAATAATTGCAGATAGACAGAGATAGAGACAGATAACTGAGTCAAGTGAGCGGTAATGACGGTAATATAAAGTGTGTGTGTTTTATTATCGAGATTGCAAACTACTGACTGTGGAAATTCT